>NW_020524117.1:0-77487 GCF_003368295.1 Carassius auratus | reverse complement strand
CTAAATAACAATAGCTATTATTATTATTATTATTAAATTAAATAAATAATTATTAAATAAATATATACATAAAATGATAATAGTTATCAAATGAAGGAAAGATTAATCAATAAAATATTATTTTTATTCTAATTATCATCATCATTAATCTTTTATCATTAATAAACTATTATTAAATAATAAGAAATAATAACTAAATAATAGCTATTGTTATTATTAAATTAAATAAATAATTATTAAATAAATATATACATAAAATGATAATAGTTTATCGAACAAATTAAAGGTTAATTTAGAAAATAAATATTATTTTTATTATTATTATCAATAATTAATTATTAATTAACTGTTAATTAACATAATAATAATAAACATAAAAAACTATATATAAAATTAACAATTAGTATAAAGAACTTTATTAATATCATTATAACAGTTTATCGAATTAATGAAAAATAAATAAATAAATAGCTATTATCATTATAATATAATAAAAGAACCAATAAAATAATAACAACAACAAGAACAAAAATAAATATTATTATTGTTATTTATTATTATTAATAAATATAAATAAATTAAATATATAAAACTATAGCCATTATTAATGAATTAATATTTACGTGTGTTACTATGCTGGTGTTTTGTATTTGTTTATCTTCTATATATGATTTTTTTTTATCTTTTTCCTTTGATTCATCAGGTGTCTTTCTCTACTCGAGCTGTGCCTTTTTTAGTGGTTGTCAGTATTTTATAAAGGATTTTATAAATGGATTTTAGTACTTTTTTTTTTAGTACGAGTTGTTATTTTTTTAACCCTTCACCTGTGATCCTGCGGTGAAAGGGGCTTCCTGCGATGTGTTTGTCATTGTATCTGACGAGTATGTTGTAATCTCCAGGAAGCGTGGGCAAGTAGGAAACAGTGCAAGTGCGTCTTTATTGTCCACACAGTTGATCTCAGCCTTGGACGACCTTCAATGGCCAAATCAAGGCCGCCTGATGCAAAACACAAAACAACCAACAGAGTTTCAGAGAAATGTTGTTTACTGTATATGGCCTGTGCATGTATGAAGTGTTCATACACACCATCAGACGCGTCTTCGGTGTAGATGGTGAACACTGCAGTTTTATTGGCGGTCCCAAAAAACCAGTCCCGGGCCGTACGCTGACACATTAGCACTGCTGGAGCTGTTGACGTAGAACTGCAGAGGACTCTCTGATACGAAAACAACACAGACAGACAAACAACTGAATGGAAACTTTATAATGAGGCGAAGCAGGTGCTGAACATCAGTGTTTGGAGAAGTAGAGATTATTCTCAGAGGGTTTTTATAATTAAATGCCATATACGTTTATATGTGAAATCTAATTTTTTCCCTTTAAGTTAACAGCATATGTGTGAACTTCACTGAAAAATAAAAACGGCATATGTGTGAACTTTTTTTTTTTTTTAAATTTAAATATTGGAAAAATTTCATTTGGCCTTTGATTGACAGGAACATACAATATCCTTTTAAAATAATTTAAATAATAACAATTTTTATATAAGTATTTTTTTCTTTTTTCATTTTGGATGAAATATTACCTAGAGATTTTTTTGAGAGATTAACAGAGAATATTATATTAATATATTAATTATATTAATATATTACAAAATTGCCGTAATTTTTTATGTCTTTGTCTGTGTTGTTTGTTTATAGGTTGCAAATATATATGTTTTGCTGCTTATTTGCACATAAGAAAACCTAATAAAAATATTTACTTGATTTAAATTTTTTTTAAATAATGGGTAATATTTTTGAATATAAGTATATTATTTTTTTATAATAAAATATATTATTATTACTTATATATTTATTATGACAAACCAACAAAAAAAGTTATTTATTATTATTATTATTATTATAATAAATTGATAAAACAAAATAAAATAAAGAAAAAATACACAAATAAATAAATAAATAATAAATAAAATATAAAATAAAAATATTGAATAATCAAGCAAAACAATCTGTCTTTGTCTGTTTTGTTAGTTTGGTTGCAAATATATATGTTTTGTTGCTTATTTGCAAATAAAAAAAACTAATAAAAATATTTAATTGAAAAATGGGCAATATTGTTGTATATAATTATATAATATTTTATAATAAATTGTATTATTATTACGTATATATTTATAATTTATTATGAGGAACCAACAGAAAAATTTACAAATAATAATAATAATAAATTAATAAAACAAAATAAAATAACGATTTCTACAAAAAAATAATAACAAGAAACAAAGTAAAATAAAAAAAGTAAAAAAAAATGAATAAATAAAATATAAAATAAAAATATAGAAAAATAATGCAAAAAAATCTGTTTAATCAGAATCTGGATGACGTCATGTGGACATGTAGGCACTCCTAACAACTCTTTAACACATTCTTCCTGCCTTATGTGGAGAAATGACCCCATGGGATGAGGCTCGACTCTCACAATCCTGTGATATTGACTGAGGTTTCTGATGGCAGTTTTAAAACAAGCACCTACATGAGGATCTGCAGCAACACAAGAGCTCCTCACAGATTCCTCACGGCTGAAGTCACCATGAGATCTTTCACCACGCTAAATAAATCAGCTAAATAAATCTACTGAGAGGTGAAGCCTTCTCAACCTTCACCCAAACGCTTCCGTGCAGCTCTGGGACTGAACCGAAAATCCTGACAGCACATTCATTCATCACACAGACTGTACGGCTCACTCTCACGCACACTTATGCACCTTTGTTCCAGAAGCTAGTATTAAAGGGTTAGTTCACTGAGAAATTAAAGTCGTGTCTTTCTGAACCCATATGACTTTCTATCTTAAGCACAAAATGAGATGTTTAGCAGAATGTCCAAGCTCTTTTCTGTGCAACAAAAGGTCACCATATGCATTCATAATATGGAAAATTGCAGCAAAATCAGACTAAGAAACTCTTATTATTATAATTATGAGATTCTGTTTTTGTGTCAAATAATGCATAAACCGCAAAAAAAAAAGAAATTTTAATGAAAATGTATATTTATTTTCTAACAAAAAAGAAAAGAAAGGAAGCCTTTTTTTGCAATTAAATTTTTTTAATAATTTAAATTATGCTTTTGAATCAATTTAAATATTTCACGAACTGCCAAAAAAACTAATTATAGAAAATTTAATGATATTTTATATTTATTTCCTAAAAATAGACACAATTTCGCCCTTTTATTCCAATTAAGATTTTTTTGCATTCTGATATAATACCACAAGTATTACTTTTAAAATAATTTACATTTAATTTTACTGTGATATAGCACCAGAGTTATAAAGCTTATGTAAGTTTAAAAATAATTGTATTTACTTTAAAAAAAGTTTTTTATTTCATAAAGTAAATATAGTAAATAGATATTAATTTTTTTTTTTTTTATGTAATAATTTTTTGTTACATTTTTAGGCCTATAAAGATTTTTTTGCAATGTGCCTGAAAGTGATAATTTTAAAATATTTTTAAACAATTCCTTTTTTTCTCCTTTGATTTAGGGTGAAATATAATAATTAACAAAATATATATTAAATTATATTTATACGTTTTTATTAAGGTACCAGTTTATATTAGCATTAATAGCAATAATAATACTGCTAATAATAAGAGACAGCAGTTTTTGTTGTTGTATAATGAACAGATGGTGTCTGGTGTCTGACCTGGGATGTGTGTCCCGTCGTATTTAATGTGCATTTCATGGAGTCCAGCCTCTGTGGGCGCGTACTTCACTGTGACTGTCCCGTCTTTGTTGTCCATGATCTCGGGTCGAGCGGTTTTACCGGACGGCATCTGAACCTCACCTGAAGACAAACACTGAGAGATTAGACTGGTTTCTGAACAAATATCATCTCTGATATACAGGTCAACACTTCTAGAGTGAAACGCCTTATCAATGTCACAAAATATAACATGTGTAGTAGATAAGATTCAGTAATAAATGAACGATAGATAGATAGATGGATGGATGGATGGATAGATAGAACAAATTAATAAACGAAAAATAGATAGAACGATAGATAGAACAATAGAATGATTGATAGATGGATGGATAGATAGATAGAACAAAGTAATAAATGAATGATAGATAGAACGATAGAACGATTGATGGATGGATGGACAGATAGATAGATAGATAGATAGATAGATAGATAGATAGATAGAACAAAGTAATAAATGAACGATAGAATGATAGATAGATAGATAGATAGATAGAACAAAGTAATAAATGAACGATAGATAGATAGATAGATAGATAGATAGATAGATAGATAGATAGATAGATAGATAGATAGATAGAACAAAGTAATAAATGAACGATAGATAGAACGATAGAACGATGGAAAGATGGATGGATGGATGGATAGATAGATAGATAGATAGATAGATAGATAGATAGATAGAACAAAGTAATAAATGAATGATAGAACGATAGAATGATGGATAGATGGATGGATGGATGGATGGATAGAACAAAGTAATAAATGAATGATAGAACGATAGAATGATGGATAGATGGATGGATGGATGGATGGATAGATAGATAGAACAAAGTAATAAATGAACGATAGAACGATAGAACGATGGATAGATGGATGGATGGATGGATGGATGGATGGATAGATAGAACAAAGTAATAAATGAACGATAGATAGATAGATAGATAGATAGATAGATAGATAGATAGATAGATAGATAGATAGATAGATAGATAGAATGATGGATAGATGGATGGATAGATAGAATGATGGATGGATGGATGTTTAAAAATAGTTTCATGCTTCATGGCAGTTTTTTTGTGTTAATAAACAAATAAATAAACAAAAGTTGTAATATACATTTTTGAGGTGTATTTTGCATTACAGTAATGAGAATTTTGGAGAAAGTTGGCTTATAGTTACATGAAAATATATAAATATATATATACAAAAAAAAATAATAATAATGATCTTTGATTTTCTTGGATTCTCCTTTTTTATTTTGGGGTCAAATATGACCAATTAAATGTTTTTTTTTTTTTTGATTTCACCAAATCAGTTTCAAACTGAACACAGTCACTAAGAGTTTTCTTGCTCCAGGTGTCTTCTGCAGTCTCTCACCTGTGATTTCCCCCTTCCTAAAGGTGAAGGGGATCACCATGTCGAAAGGCCTGTACCCCGTCCCGTTCACGCTGCTGGCAGGATTATACCCCCCCTCTGTGACCTGCGAGGCAGAAATCTGAGTAAATGAGAGCGGACGCTACAAACACATCCGTTACAGCGGCCTGTCGAACATTTCCACGCTCAGTCAGTCTGTGTGATCCATTCTGAGAGCCACAGACATACAGCCCCGAGATTCAGCCACAGCAGAAGACAAACGTGTGTTAGACACCAAACGCTGGGAGAACACCTGACAAAGCAAAGCGGCCTGGAAGAGAGAGGAGAGAAATCCCCCAAACCATGGGAAACATCTGAGAAAGAAGAAGAATGATAGTGTGCATAGAAGAAACATGAAAAAAGAAAAAACCTAGCCAGCAGACTAACTAGACAAACACTATAATGCTCTCTAACACGCTTCATTTCAGTGTCTTCTGAGTGTCCTTAGCTAAGAAGGCAACCCAAGAATGACTAAATGCATCCTAAATTATGAATAATACTGACAACAATCCCAAAAATAGCTAAAGATCAATAAATTGTGCTGTTTTATGTATACTACTGCTCAAAGATTTGAGATTTCTGCTTTCGGAGGAAGTCTCATCTGCTGCATTTATTTGATGAAAAATACAGCAAAAACAGAATAAAAATGTTAATATTATTAGAATTTAAAATTAATGTTTTCTGCTTGAAAATATTGTAAGATGTAATTTATTTCTGTGATCAAAGTTATATTTTAAGCATTATATATTAAGTCACGTGATCTTCAGAAATCATTTTAATATGCCGATCTGGAAACATTTCTTATTATGGATGTAGAATGTTCGTGGATATGGTGATACATTTTATCGTTCAGGTTTCTTTGATGAATATAAAGTTCAAAAGAACAGGATTGATTTGAAATAGAAATCTCTTGCAACATTATAAATGCCTTTACATGCACTTATGCATCGTTGTGGAATCCGAGTATTAATTTCTCAAATGTTTGTGAACAGTAGTGTATATTTTTAAAGCCGAAAAAGAGTCTCAAGCGTTTCAAAGATCTGCTTTGTGGTTTTGGAAATGTTACATTTTATGAACGAAACTACATCAGGGCGGGAGAGTTCTGCACAGACTGAGGTTAATGTCTTAATAATGACCAATTTAAAACTGGTGTCTGCTCCAAACACAACTAGAGGAGCGTAGAGTTTCCCTCTGCTTCTGTCATCAGTGCAACGCACCAGAGCGTGTTCAACAGCTCCTTTCATTCCCTGCAAAAAACAATGCTAGAGTGGACAAAGACCAGGAGGAACTGAACAGAAACACAGTTAAACAAGAGGACAGACATCGGGACAGAGAGGTGACCGGCTGGAAGCTGGAGTTCAGTGCAAAAGCTGAAAGAGAGCGAAGGGTGACGGGGTGAGACGTGTGTCTTTGTACCCAGGGCTGGAAGCCGACGCCTGCTGCTGCCTTTTGCTGCTGGACTGACTGCTGCTGCATCATGGGAACTTCATCTGTAGCCTGGGAAATGATAGGTATGGACATGAAGTTTCAGATGCATGAGGAACACAAAGAGACATACACAGATGCACACGGCAGATTGGGCCAATCCTGTTGGAAATGAGTTGTGGTTACAGAACTCCAGCAGACAGATACTGAAGCTACAGAAGGGTTAACTGTACAGTATTACTGTAACCAAGTCAAGCAGTTTACACAGACGTCTAATGCAAAAAAATATATATAAAAACCCTAACCCTAAAAAATAAAAATCTAATGCAACGTTTCAGTTAAAAACTGTGTTTGTGATAAAAAAAAAAAGAAAGGAAAAATATTTAGTCTAGAACTGTGTGATAATATATATTAATATGACTATGAAATAATAATAATAATAATAATAATAATAATAATACATATTCAATACTCATTGACATATAATTAAAATCTTTTGGGCCAAATTGTGCAGCAATTAAAAAAAATAAAATAATAAAATAAATATAAATAATAATAATAGTAATTAATGCAGCTATGCACTTAATATATTTTTTTATTTTTAAATTGTACTGTAAAAAAACAAAACAGTATTTTACAGTAAAATACATTATACTAATAATATTTGTATTCTAGAAATAGTTTAATTTAATAATTTTATTATTAATAATACTAATACTAATCATATTTAATAATCATATTGATAAATAATACCAGCATTTTATGCCAAACTGTGCAGCAACTGAAAATGAAGAAAAAAACAATAGTAATAATAATACAGATATAAACAATATATAATATTTAAAGTTTAGATATTATATTATATTACACTAGTAATATTTCTTATTGTTTAATAGTTGTATTTATTACTTATCTACTACTATTACTACTAATGATACTAATATTAATTTTGTGATATTATTTACTAATATTACTAATAACATTTAATTATTATTATTATTATTAATAATACAACTATTAAACAAAATAATGAATATTACTATTGTAATACATTTTACTGTAAAATAAAATAAAGTGTTAAAGAAAACTACATTTTACAGTCAACTTTTAACTTTTAAATTCTAATACCTTTACATGTATTTAATTAAATCGCAGCCATATCATCCATTTATCGTTCCGCTCTCTGAGATGCATGATGTTTTTAATTGTGTTATGAATTTAATGCATTAAATCGAGCTTGCATTGCTTGGAGCGTTTGCGTGCATGTTTCGGGTCTAAATCAAAACCTTACTGTAACGTCACGAGACGAGAAAACATTACTGAAAAGAGTGCGATCATTTGTCTTTATAATGCAAAGAAACTACATCTTAATGCAAGAATACGAGCTAAACAATGAACTCCAGATGAGGATATGATGAGAAAAAACGCACTGAACCTTCCTGTATCTATTCCAGCGCCTTAAAAACCTCAAGTCTAGTCTTTAAAAAAACCAAAAACTCAATATGTTTCTCGTTACGAGCTAATGTTATCAGCGCTTGCTTCTCACCGTGACTTTGAAGGGGCTCTTGGGGATGTTCTCCCCTCCAAAGCGCACGTAAATCACGTACGTCCCGGGTTTAGGTGCTGTGTAGAAGATGTCAAAAGTCCCGTCTTCATTCTCAATGACTTCTGCTTGTACTTCAGTGCCGTCTGGAGTGAGGATGGTGCAGGAGACCTTGCCCTTCCCCGCTCCTTTAGTGTTCACCACGAAGCCGACCTCCTCTCCGATGCCGATGGTCGGCCCAACGCCGGGTCCTGAGGACACACAGATCCCAATGCATGGGTGAACATCTACTAAAGGCCGGTTTTTGGAGATTGAATCATACAAAAAGTCATGTATTACCTGTGACTGAACACTTGCTGGCGTCTCCTGAAGCGGTCGCTCTCACTCTGTAAGGAGAAGTCGGGATCTCGTCTCCGCCGTACTTGATCACGATAGTATAACGGCCGGCTTTATCCGGCACGTAAGACACTTTGTAGGTTCCATCGCGGTTGTCCTGAATGTTGGCTTTCTTGGGTTTCCCATCCTGGTCCTGAAACACAGGAAAAACCAAATGAGATGAGACCCTTCATCCTCCTGGAACAGAGACAGAGAGATGTGGAGGTCCTCAGATGAACCGAGGAGCAGTTTAGAAATATTATAAATGACAACGAGAGGAGCTTTATCAGTGAGAAATAGGACGGAGGAGTCCCTCTAGATTTCCAGCTGCAGTTTGGCTTTTATCAGATGTCCATTTATCTCACCGCTGGCCTGCTGCTTCGGTCTCAGTCAATATATTTAAGGAGTTTGAAACTCATATATAAAAAAATACTTCATAATATATTATTACATACATTTAAAAAATTTTTTATATATATATATATATATTAAGTTGATATTATACAGTATTTTTAAGTATATAATAATTATAATTTTAAATAATTATACATTTTTATAAAAATATACTGTATAATAAATTATTACAATATAAAAAATACTAATAATACTAAATTCAATATAATTTTTAAATTATAGAATGTATTATTAAGTTAATATCATACAGTATTTTTAAGTATATAATAATTATAATTTTAATTAATTATAAAATTTTTAGAAAAATATACTGTATTATTACAATATTAAAAATACAAAAAAAAAATTTATTATAGAATGTACATAATTTAACATTTAAATTTTTATACAAATACACTCTATAATAAATTATAATTTTAAAATACTAACAATTCTAAATCATGTTACTAATAATGTAATATAATATAAATTGTATAATAAAATATTGCATAAAAATATACAATAACTTTAAAATACTACCAATACTAATAATATAATATAATATAATATAATATAATATAATATAATATAATGTAATATAATATAATATAATATAATATAATATAATATAATATAATATAATATAATATAATATAATATAATATAATATAACTACAACCACAAATGAATAATAATAATTGCAGAATAATAGAATAGTTCACCGGAGCAGTTACTCAAAAGATTAAATAACAAGAGACCGATGCATGAAAGACATCTTTTGCAATATGCTACTATGTGCTACTCTCAGATCCTTATTCATCGTTTCCATCGTCAGTCAGAAACTAAATCGAAGTGTGATTTCACAGTCTGTTGGCTGACTGAAAACATTCAAATCATCCTCAAGAGATAAACGAGACTCCACTGCTTGAAGAGGAAGCTGAGACGGGAGACGTCAGGACTCACAGTGATCTGCACTGACAGCTGGCCCTCGCCGGCGTCTCTGGCGTCGATGGTGAACTCGACCGGGACGCTGGCCGGGAGGCCGGTGGTGAGCCCGGGGCCGCTGGCACGCACCTTACTGGCATCATGAGTGGGCTGAACACGCAGCTTGAACGGACTGAAAGACACATTTGCAGGATTGGTTTGATCTAGTGAACGCTAGCACTCACAGCCTGAGTGAATCTGACACCGGTACCTGTGTGGAACTTCCTCGTCTGCGTATTTGACCGCGACGGAGTACGAGCCCTCGACCGACGGCGTGTAGGACACTGTGTGTGTGCCGTCACCATTGTCTGTGACTTCAACTGATTCGGCTCTACCTGCAAACAACAACAACAGCCCAGATATATGATCAGTCTGCCTTATTTACAAAGTGACAACTGCTACGATCACAGAAAACTAAACATGCATTATAGTGAGGATGATTCGACAGCACACTTCAGTTAGAAACATGTGTCGCATGAAGTTGGAAAATAATAAATCAATAAAAATCAATCACATTTAAGAATATACTGTGTAAAAAGCTAGTATTTAATTCAGAACAAAGCTATAAATTAAAAATATATATATAAATAAATACATAAATATATGTGTGTGTAAGCGTACTGTAAATAAATATTTTAAATAAACATTTAAACCAAATAAATAGTTATTATGATTATTAAATAAAGTGTTTACATGAAATATGTGCAGTATGCTAGCATTTAATTCTGAACAAAACAAAATAAACATTAAAGTGTTAACATATATTGCACTTTTTAATGCAGAACAAAATAAAACTAATTTTTTTTAAAAAATGATTAGTTTTTTTTTACATATATATACTGTGCAGTAAGCTAGTATTTAATTCAGAACAAAGCAAAACAAAATTAATTAAATAAATTAAAATAAAGACATAAATATATATGTGTGTAAGCATACTGTAAATAAATATTTTAAATAAATATTTAAGCCAAATAAATAGTTATTATTATTGAAAAAAGTGTTAACATAGATAATGTGCAGTATGCTAGCATTTAATTCTGAAAAAATAAAATAAAATAAACATTCAAGTGTTTACATACTGTATATTGCACTTTTTAATGCAGAACAAAATAAAACTCAAAAAGCATTAAAAATGTATAGTGTCTATATATACTGTGCAGTAAGATAGTATTTAATTCAGAACAAAGCAAAGAATACTATTAATTAAATAAAAATAAATATATAAATACATAAATAATTGTAAGTGTATACAGTCTAGTATGATAGTATTTAAGAGCAAAGACAATAAATACATATTTAAAATAAATATTTTAACCAAATAATTAATAAATAAAGTGTTTACATATATTCTGTGCAGTATGCTAGCATTTAATTTTGAACAAAAACAATG
Organism: Carassius auratus; assembly: GCF_003368295.1. NCBI lineage: Eukaryota > Metazoa > Chordata > Actinopteri > Cypriniformes > Cyprinidae > Carassius > Carassius auratus. Next base: position 66,199 of record NW_020524117.1, on the reverse strand, counting down.
TAGTGTTTACATAAATTGCATTTTTTAATGCAGAACAATATGAAACTCAAAAACAAAGCCTTGAAAATTAATAGTTTCTACATATATACTGTGCAGTAAGCTGGTGTTTAATTTAGGACAAGATAAATACATACATAAATAGCATGTTTACCTAAATGCTCTGGAGTATGGCAGTACTTAATTCAGAAAAATTAAATGTTAAATAAATAAAAAAGCCCAACTAAAAGAAAAAAGGCGGTGTGATTTAATGTGTGTTAGTACCTTTAGGTCCAGTCACAGCCACAGAGAGAGGAGCAACACCAGCTTTACTGCAGTCTACAGTGAAGGATTGTGGGATATTAGCTCTCACTCCAGACCCGACACCAGGCCCAGAGATCTTCACCTTCCTGGAGTCAACAACATCCTTCACCGGCACTTTAAACGGGCTTCCTACAACGCAAACAAGAATAAACACTTTCCGGTTCAGACATTGACTAGTGCGTCTCCATGCATGCTCATGCAACTCAAACAGAGCTAGAATAAGATAAAAAAGATTTACACAGAAACGGGTGAGAAGTTAAATGATAAGTAACAACAAGGCAGTAATGACAACTAAGATCTCGTTTCCCTGGTGTAACACTAATGCACTAATGAAAACTCATTTGCGGGGGAAACTGGGACTCTGGTTAAAAACAAGCTCCGGTTTATGCTTCCTTAAGGTCTGGAGTTTAAGTGGTGCACAGGGGACAGAAAGAAAGAGGCAGGTCACGTACCGGAAATGTGCTGTCCTCCGTACGTGATGTTGACGTCATACAGTCCAGGCACATACGGGGTGTACTCAACACTACAGCTGCCATCTTTGTTATCTTTGCAGGACATTTTGGACTCGGATGGACCTTCTATAGTTATTCCCAAACCACCGACACCAGCTCCTCTGTACGGATCAAAGACGGGTGCTTAGACAATATCAGATTGTCATTATAGCATGTTTGTGATTATATACAGAACAAGATTTAAACTACTATTCAGAAGTCTGAAGTTGGTAAGATTTTTTTTTTTTTTTTTTTTTTTTTTTGAATGTTCATTTATTAGATAAAAAATAAAGTGAAAGCAGTTACTATATTTCAAAATAAAAATATTAAAAATATTATTAAAAAAATATCTAAAAAATATTTAAATTACAATTGAATATAAAATATTACAAGTGTAATTTAAGTATCATTAATAGTATTATTTTTTATTTTATTTGTAAATTAAGTAAATTGTTCGGAATTTTTTTTTTTTTTTTTTTTTTTACTTTATATGTACTTTTATTCATTTTTATTTTAGTTAACCTATTATATTTCAGTTACAGGAAAAATTGAACATATCCATTTAATTTAACTAAAATAAACTAAGTTAAAACTAATTTTTATTTCAGTCAAAGTTCATTTTATTTCAAGTCATTAAAATGCTTTAGTTTTAGTTACCTATAATACCATATATTTAAAATCACTGTTTTCTATTTGAATATATATTCTATAATTTATTTCTGTGATGCGCAGCTGTATTTTCAGCATCATTCCTCCAGTTTTCAGTGTCACATGATCTTCAGAAATCATTTTTATATACTGATTTACTCAAGTAACATTTCTGATTATTATCAATGTTGATAACAGTTGTGCTGCTTCATATTTTTGTGGAAATCGTGATACATTCAATTATCTGATAAATAGAAAATGCAAAAGTTTACTTTATGTTTTTACATTTTGCAACACTATAAATGTCTTTATTGTCACTTAATTAATATGTTGCATCCTTCACAATTAAAATACTAAGCCCAAACTTTTGAACGGTAGTGCAGGTAAATGTAATAGTTCAATTAAATGACAAATGCATGATTTTTTTGAAGCTCTTTCACCTGGTGACAATGGAGAACTGGTTGGGTTTGTTGGTCAGTGCTTCTTCCAGACCCGGGCCCTTGGCCTGCACACGTGAGGGGTCACAGCCCTCGCCCACCCCGACCTGGAACGGGCTCTTTGGAACCAGAGTCTCATCGTACAGAACCTCCACACTGTGGACTCCTGCAGCAAGCAGACAGAAGACAATCAGCACTCAGCTTCTAAAAACTAAAAACAATGGTTTTTCCTATAGCGTCTTGCTTTAATCAGACACTGCTGTGCTGCAGCTGAGAACGAGTCTGTCACCTCATAAATCCTGCTTTATTATCAGTGTTGTCTGGCGGGCTTTATTGCTGTGCTTCAAAATAAACAAGTACAAGATGAAACCTGTTCCTGTAGCTCAAACAGCACTGTTACACAAACTGTGGGAATGCATGCACTGATAAAACATGTTGCTTGCATTACATTTAGTTCGTTATTGGATAAAAACGTCTGCCAAGAGCATGAATGTAAGGTAAAGCAGTGTTTGTTGGGAAGAAACAGCCAATTCTGAAGAAAATGGGATACAATTGTTGGCCTTGACATCCAACTTGGATCAATTAATCAATGAATTAATACATTAATAAATAACATCGGATTGTCTAGGAGGTCAGCTGGATGGATGGGTAGATGGAAAAAAATTATAATAAATAAATTAAAATAAATAAATATATATAAATATATATTATTAAAATAAATAAATAAATATATATATATATATATATATATATATATATATATATATATATATATATATATATATATATATATATATATATATATATATATTTATTATAATTTTTTTAATTGATTAATATAATTGATTAATTGATACATTATTTTATTTTATGTATTTTATATATGTGTATAGGGTTAGGGTTTATAAAATTAAATACAATTAAATAAAATAATAAAAAACAATTATACAAATAATAATAAAATAATAGGAGAAATAGGAGTAAAAATTAAAAAATAATTAATAGAGTAAATAAATAAGCATATTATTAAATAAGCATGATACTCAGGCCATCCAATTGGACCTTGGATTAAAAATAGATAAACAAACAAACAAACAATTAAATGGATTATCCAGGCAATCCAATTGTATTAGAAAAAAAATAAACAAACTGTCCAGAACATCCAATTGGATCTTGAGCTATCAATAAATAAATATCTGAAGTAAATTCTCTGCAGTATGCCAGTACTGAATGAATGAATGATGAGACTGTTCAGGTCATTTAAGTAGATGTAGTGAACTGTACCATTCTCGAACGGAGTGTATTCCACGATGTAAGTCCCGTCACCGTTGTCACTAATAACACAGTCTGTAGCAGCACCTGACGGGTTCTTCACATGAGCTTTAATGTGTTGCCCACCAACTTTGGTCAAAGCTCGTGCATCCACGGTGAAGTCAGTCGTGGCCTCCCTGAAAACCCCTGGAGAGCAGAGAAGAACAGGTCTCTCAAAACAATGCATCTCCTCATTGCCTTTGAATTAAAATCATCTTTCAGCAAAATTGTTTTTAGGGCCATCTTGCACTGAAGGATTGTATTACAAAGACAGAAGCTCCTCCATTGGCTACAAGAAATTAGATGCATTCATTCTTAAAAGTGAATGGTTTGTAACCAATTTAGACTTGAGATTAATTCAATACCTTCTCCAGCAACTCCTGGCCCAAACACCTTCACTTTGCTGGTATCGACCGCCGGATCCACGCTCACTTTGGCGGGGAAGTTGGGGACGGTCTTCCCTCCGTACTTCAGCAGTAGCGTGTACAAACCGGCCGTCAGCGGGATATAGGTGACCGTGTAGGTCCCGTCCTTGTTGTCCAGGATTTCAGTCTTGGCTTTCACTCCAGAATCAGACTCGGCCTCCAGCGTCAACTGGCCCAGTCCAGCTTTGGCGCAGTCGACGTCCAGCACGCTGGTCTCGCCTACTTTGCCTCGTTTCAGCCCGGAGCCGGACGCCACCACTTTGGTGGGATCGAACGGGTATTGGATGTCTGCGTGGAAAGGCGAGCCGGGAATGTGGACGTCCTCGAAGAGAATGTTGATTAGATACTTTCCGGGTTCGGTCGGGAGGTACGACACAGAGCAGGTGCCGTCGCCGTTGTCAGAGCACTCCATTTTGGCTTCGGTTGGACCCTCGATGGTTAGACCGAGGCCACCGGTTCCAGCGCCCTTGGTGTCAATGGTAAACTCAGCAGGGGTCGCAACAAGACCGCCCTTCAATCCTGACCCAAACGCCTTGACCTGTACAGCCAGAACCACCAAGTCACAACCTCTTCTCTTCTACAAGAACCCGAATCACGCTTTCACTTCAACATACCTTGCTGGGATCAGGAGGCAGCATGGCTTCAACTGAGAAAGGGCTTCCTGGAACTGGATTACCATCATAAACGACTTCCACCGCGTAGGCACCCTCCTCTTTGGGGATGTACTTCACCAGACTGGCTCCTTTACCAGGTTGAGGCTCCACGACGCAGGGCACAGACTTCCCTGATGGGCTGGTGATCTTGACTTCCAGTTTGCCTTGTCCACCTGCTCCTCCTGTGCCGACAGCAAACTCTTGATCCTCACCCACTTGCACTCCTGGAATAAAACATTAAATGGGGTTAAAATAAAATAAAATAAAATAAAAATTAATTGTATAAAAATTAAATAACTAAATAAAAATGATTAAATAAATAAAAGTTTTACAGGCAATCCAATAGGACATTGGATTAAAATTTAAATACTTATTATTAAATATACATATTTAAATAAGCGGATTGAAATAAATACATAAAATAACACAGGATTGTATAAATTAACACAGGCCATCCAATAAATAAATAAATAGCTTAAAATAAATATGAAAAATACACAAATGATCAGGCCATCCACTGAAACTTGGAATAAAATTTAAATATTTATTATTATACATAAATATCATGTAAAATAGATAAATAATAAACAAACAAACACAATTGTCCATACCAAACAGGAGGACCTTAAATATTTTTTTATTAATTAATAAAAATATAATGTATAATATCATAAAAAAGTGATATATATATATATATTATATATATATATATATATATATATATATATATATATATATATATATATATATAATAAAAATAATAAAAATATAATAAAAATATTTTTATTTATTTTTTATTATATTATATTTTTATTAAAAAAATATATATATATATATATATATATATATATATATATATATATATATATATATATATATTAATAAAAATATAATATATAATATAATAAAAAATATATATATATATTTGATATAAATAAATAAATAAATAAATCATTAAATAAATGAAATAGAATAGCATAAATCAATACAAAATATTCAATAAATAAATAGCTTAAAATAAATAAACAAAGGAATGGCCAAAATTAAAATAATTAAAATACACATTTTCCAGGCCATCCATTGAAACATGAATTTAAACAAACAAATAAATAAATAAATAAATAACATACGATTCTCCAGGCCATTCACTTGGATCTTGCTAAGGTCCAATAGAGCAGCAACACCAACAGCGAAGGGGCTTTTACAAATAGGGTCACCACCGAAGGTCACAGTTATCACCATCTCTCCCTGAATTGGTACAGAGAAGCAGAATGATGACGCCAGAGGACAAATAGTGAAAGATGTTCAGTTCACCCATTTAAATTCCTTGAACTGTTTATAAATCTGTGATTGCAGACCCCTACCTGCTGGAGCGGTGTGTACCGGACGGTGTGGGAATAGTCATAGTTGTTAATGATCTCAAAGCCTTGAACAGGCTGTCCTTTATTAGGTCCAGAAAACTGCACGTCCAGAGGGGCTTTACCAGCTCCTTTGGTGTAAACGGTGAAGTGTGTTGGTTTTCCACACTCCACACCTGATGGTACAAAGACATCGCATGGGAAAATGAACAGAGAGACCCTAAAGTCATCCGGGTAAGATCCAGATTCTTGATGAGATCAAACTGTTTGTCATCAAATCCAACATCAAACCTGCTCGGGCGAGACCGGGTCCCTCTGCTTTCACTTTGGAGGCGTCATGCGAGGGATCCACTTTAACATGGAACGGACTGACCGGGATTTCCTGAAATGGATCATTTGACATTTTCTTGATTTAAAATGTAATTGAATAAATGAATAAAGACAGACATACAGTAGGATTGCTCTGGCCATCCAATTGTATCGTGCATTAAAATATAAATAAATAAATGAATAAAATAAATAAATAAATAGAATTATAACATGATTTTACAAACCACTTGAACAATTCATTAAAATAAAATAAAAATAATTAAATTAAACTAAAAGATATTTTAACATGGCATGTCTTGAAACAGATCATTTTTAAAAGAAAACAGCATATTTGCAAAAATTCAGAAATCATATTTTCTTGGATTATAAATGTATTTAAATGAATAAAGACAGACATAGCTTTGTTCTTGACATCCAATTGCATCTTGCATTAAAATATGAATAAATAAATAATACAAAAAATTATAACAATGTTCCAGTCCACTTGAACAATTAAATTAAATTAAATTAAATTAAATTAAATTAAATTTAATTTAATTAAATTAAATTTAATTTAATTTAAAGATATTTTAACATGGAATGTCTTGAAACAGATCGTTTAAAATGAAAACACCATATTTGCAAAAATGCAGAAATCATATTTTCTTGGATTAAAATGTGATTTAATTAATAAAAACAGACATAGGGTTGTTCTGGCCATCCAACTGTATCTTGCATTAAAATATGAATAAATAAATAATAAATAAAACTATAACATAATTCTCCAATCCACTTGAACAATAAAATAAAATAAAATAAAATAAAATTAAATAAAATAAAAATAAATAAAATAAAATAAAATAAAATAAAATAAAAAAAAATAAAATAAAATAAAATAAAATTTTTAAATCAAAGGTTCAATAATCATGTTTTCTACAGATCTCTATAGTAGTAACATTATTATTTAAGTTTATTTGGATAGGGACAGATACAATAACATAGATAAACTTTGACAGTCATCTGATGCATGTATCATAATGTTTTTAGCTAAAGCTAATTTACAACACTTGTCCCTAAGTAGGGCTTTTTGGTAAAAAAAAAAAAGGAAACAAACAAATATAGTTTCATTCACATTAACATTAATATAATAACGGAAAAGAAAAAGGCTAAAAATGCAATACAATGGGAAGTAATACAAAAGTACTAAAAGTATACATAAAGGACAATCTAAGAAGACTAAATATGAGAGCAACTTTGTTCCTGAATTAACCACAATTTGATTTTTTTTTTGAAGGTGGCTAATGTTGGGATGCATTTAAGATGATCTGGCAGAGCATTCCATAATTTTGCCCCTTTCACTGAAACAGCAACCTGGCCAAATGATGTTCTACGAAAAGGGATGTAACAATTGATTTTAGATGCAAATCTGGTGCATCTAGTACTTTGCTGTCTTGTTATTATTTTGCAGAGCAGTAGTGGAGAAGCATCATTTAAGCATTTGAAGACCAGTTTAACCAGATGCAGAGAAATAAAATTAGCAAAACTTAAGATCTTATATTTACTTAGAATTTGGCAGTGATGGTACCTTATTCTCTTCTTGTCTAGAACTTTCAAGGCTCGGTTGTAAAGACACTCTATGGGTTTGACTGATAACTGATGAGCTTGAGACCATGTGGTTAAGCCATAAGATATGTGTGAAAGAATCATAGAATTAAAAAAAATAAAAGCACAGTCGAGAGTCAGACAGTTTCTTATCATCATAAAACAGCTCAAATTGGCCCTAACTCACTTGATCGGTAAAAAGGACTTTGATTGTGAGCTGTCCAGCTCCAGGAGGAATATATTTGACAGTGATGGTGTCATTGGCATTGGGAATGATGTCAAACTCAACATCCTCTTCCTTATCGCTGACAACATTCGCTTCACATTTGATTCCAACACTGATGTCACCTGAAAAACCCCCAACACAAGAAACACGGTGTAATTCACTCATGGAAAAGCAGGGGTTTCTGTGCATGCAGTGAATCTGCTTTACCTTCTCCAGCTTCTGTGCAGTCCACGGTGAAGTGCGTCGGCTCGTGAGCCTTCAGTCCGCTTTTCTCCAGTCCTGGACCAAACACTTTGACTTTGTGAGGATGGCTTCCCTTTCCAACATTCACCTAATGGAATAAAGCCTCCTGAGTGTTAATGACAGCAAGCAGTGTTACTAGAGAATGAAAAATAGCACACTTTAAGAGTATGAATAAACAATGCAAATCGAGTCGAAGAGCATTTGATGCAAAGTCAAGTCGCTTAGTATTATTAAAGTTAGTATTTGAAGCTTTAACTTCGTTCAAGATAACCCGGAAACATGCAAATGAAACTCAAACTCACAGAAATCACACACGACAAATATTAGAACATTAAGTATTAGAATTTATTGAACGTTATTGAGTTCAGTCATGAATCAAACACTTAAATGCATAAAAGCACATGGAAAAACAATCCAACTTCCCCTTCTGTAAATATAACCAGTGTTAGTACTTCATTTGAGCACTGCATTTTTCCAGAGTCTGACATTGTGAAATGTGTTTGCACGATCAGTCAAGCAAAAGCAAGTTGCATTGTTTGAAGCTCTGCAGTGAGTTTGCTTTATCAAATGAATAACGTATGAACAATTGTGCTTTGTAACACTATGTTTGACTTCATTATAACAGAATAATCCTTCAGTTCATCTGTGCATTTAACAATTATCATTATAACTTCAGTCAAACGTATTTTGATCATATTTTTTCATTCTTAACTTCTGGAAAAAAGCAACTCTAGATTGCAAACACCACAAAACACCATTTTACAGTCAAATCAGTCAGTGTTATAATCTAATACAATTTCACACTGTGCAAAATCATCGCAAATTATCTAGACATTAAAAGTCATTTTAAAATCACTTCATGTTAGAAACATACTGAAATGGAATTGGATTTAGTGCTTTTGCAGCAAAAGAAACACGTCAAGCAGTAATGTATACTTCTCTTAAAAAACAAAACAGGAGAAAGCAATGGATAAATAGATTTGGAAAAATATGAAAACTAAAATGCACCAAATTTGATACAGCTACTGATTTTTTTTTAAATGTAGTGAAAAACAACAACAATAAAATACAATGCTTTTGTCCATCCTACTAGTCTTATGAAACATGCAATGCAATTATTTTGCATAACATAATGTGCATTTTCTCCGTTTCATTCCCTAAAGCCGTGATCACCAATGCAAATATCTCATATCAAGCGTTAAAATCGAAATAAACAGCTGACATTATCTGACCGAGAAGCAGCGGCGCTCCATGACGGAGGTGGTTATGATGATGACAGGTTTATCTTTGGCTGCTGAAGGGTTAAGAGCACCAGCTATAGTTAGTGTGTTAGTCTCCTTTGTGTTTGTGATAATGGTTTTGGCCTCGGTCTGGGTCGCTCTTACCCTGAAGGGGCTGTTGGGAACACTGACGCCTCCCCAGGTCACGGCCAGCGTGTGTTTGACGGCCGAGGTCGGCGTGTATGAACAGGAATAGACATTATCACCGGTGCTCTTCACCTTCACGTCGATGGGGACGCCATCTGCATCCTGGGAAAACAAATGAATTCAAATGTTTAACTCGGAGCGGTTTGTGTCACTTTTATTGGCTGGTGCTTGCCAACCTGTGCGATTATTCTCAGCGGCCCGTTTCCAGCGTCTTTGGCCTCGACGGTGAACTCAGCAGGTTTGTTTATGATACAGCCCGTCTTCTCCAGTCCTGCTCCGTAAGCCCTGACCTACAAACAAGAACACTTCTAATAAACTAGTAAAAGCAGTAGGGATGCACGATATTGGATTTTGGCCGATATTCGATATGCCGATATTTTCAAAATAATTTTGGCCGATGCCGATACCGATATCGATATATATACAAATTTTTCGCCTGATATATTTAAACTTTAATTTTACTGAAGAGAAATCCATGTTTCTCTTCTGTACTGATTCTACCATAAATTTATTATTTTACAAATGTAGACAGACATTCACATCTGAAAAACAGGTCAATTATTTCACTTGGAGAATATCGGTTTGGCTCATCGGCAGAAATATTCATATCGGCCGATACCGATGATGGTCATTTTAAGCTTTTATCGGCCGATACCCATGTTGTGCCGATATTATCGTGCATCCCTAAAAAGCACCAATGCAATCTCCTTTATTTTTGATTTTTCCTGGGATTTTTTAGCACTTTTTGCAACAGCAATACAATCATTTAAAGTAGATTTATGTTGAAGTTGTTTAATGCATTTTATTTCTGAATTATTAGTTTTAATTTCCTCTGTTGCACTAAGATGTTTGTGCTTATGGAGTAAAAGAAAAACTTTCATATTTTTGCCAATTTCCCATTCATTTCCTATGGCGGGTCATTTTTGACCCGAAGACCCTCAGTGTGACTATTTTTTTTACGACCACTTAGACTTTTCAAATCTTGTCCCCAATATTTGTGTTCATATAACAAGTACCAATAAAGTCACCAAGTTTCGGACCATTCCGATGAAGCTACGATTTTTAACATTAAAAAAATATATATTTCGGGTCATAAATGACCGAAGAACCTCAGAGGGTTAAATCAAATGTTTGCCAGTATTTTAAAATAAAACACAGTGTTTTAGCTCATCCTGATATTCTTAAGAAACATGCAATGCAATAAAAAAATTTAAATTAAAAAAATATTCCATTTAAAACAGATTTAATAAATGTTTTGTACTTGTGTGTACATACATACATATACATACATATATATATATATATATATATATATATATATATATATATATATATATATATATATATATATATACTTATAAACTGTGGCAATACAATCTAGACTTAAAAATTTAAATGTATTAAATTAAGCATTTAAATAAATTACAATAATGAGAATGTGTTTAGAATAAGAAGACTTATTACTATTTTTTTAATTGCATCATTAATTGTGAATATGTTTTTTAAGTTCTATTACTCTCAACAGGTTATATCAATATTGTATTTTTTTATTTCATTTTTTTTAATGTTTTAAGTGGGTACTACACATTGCCACAATTTAAATATTTTATAAATAGTATAAATATACAAATAGAAAAAAAAAACGTCATTGCATAAATTGTGAAAAAGTTATATATATATATATATATATATAAACCTTTTCACAATTAATGCAATGCACTTTTATATATATTTATAAAACAAAATATTTAAACTGGGGCAATGTCTAGTACTCACTTAAAAATATATTAAAAATTTTAATAAAAATAATAATAATCTGAAATTACTAATATTAAATACAAAAACAATCAGAAGAAAACAGAATGCTTTACGATACTGAGAGTTTTGGGGAGAAATGTGCTTAATGGTGATGAAAGTAATCTTGTTCACCTGGTTGGGGTTGCTGGCTTTGTCATCAGCGACGATGTGGGCCATGAAGGGACTGTCTTCAATGTCTTCATCATCACACATGACATGGACGGCGTATTCCCCCGATTCAGTGGGCCAGTACCTCACATTACACGAGCCGTCGTTCTGATCATCACACTCGATCCGGGCCTGAGATGGACCCTCGATGGCGAAGCCTACAGAAAGGAAGGTATTTACATCATATGATCATAAACAGGTTGATCTAAATGTGACTGTGATAAGATGTGTGAAGATCTGTGATCTCACCCAGCACTCCGATGTCAGTTCCGATGGATTCAGCCACAAAGTCCGCAGACTTGCCCACAACGCCCCCCTCCAGCCCCGGACCCCACGCACGGATCTTCTGCTGTCCAGCTTCAGAGCCCACCTGAACCTCGAAGGGGCTGAACACAAGAAAACAAGATCTAACGTCACATGTATGCATGGAAGGAGTCGATCTCCTGATGAAATTTCACTCCGCAATCAGAAAACAAACAAATTATATATTGCATAACAAAAATAAGCCTTGTTTTATCACCATTAAGATTTTATGCATTTAATTCTAAAGAAACCAGAAAAATGAAGCACATTTTCTTTGCAAATAATGTAACACAATTTTTTTTAAATATTCAAACTGTGGCAATGCAATCTACTTTATGCAAAAAAAAATAAAAAATAACATTTTATGTACCAGGCATATTTTAGTATTATTTATATTTTCTGGTCAAATTTATTATTATTATTATTATTATGAATTAGCTTTTATTTTTATATTTTCAGGTTTAAAAATGTAAATTAAAAATATAATTAAACCTTTAAATTTAATTTAATTATTACAATAATGGAAACCTGTTGGAAATAATAAAAAAAACTTCACAATTAAATATAATTAAATATGTAGCTCCCACATTAATCTATACATGCAAAAAAAAATAAAAAAATGAAATCACTATTGAGGATAAAACTTCAAAAAAAATGTTTTGAAAAAAATCTTCATGCATTACAATAATGAGAATTTGGGGCAATAATGTGCTTAATTTTCATGAAAATAATGTAAAATTGCATAAATGGTCTTAAAAACAAGCTTTATTGTCTTTAAGCAAAATACATCTATTATGAGTTGAAATCTCAAAATGCCATTATTTGTCAATAAGACACAAAGCTAAACACTTTATTTTGACAGCTTCAGCAGCACAAACAGAGCTGACGCCTCTAGTAACTGAGAATGATCCATTTCCAACACAAACACACGTCATAAATCTGCGCTCGGACTCTACGTCAGCAGAAACCTCTGAGAGAGAGTGTGTGTGTGTGTGTGTGTGTGTGAGGCTGACGTCCAGCTGAACAGGAGGTCGATTGTGTTCAGTCTAGCCTGTCTCTTTCACTCAGGCATTTCGGCTCCTGCAGTGCAGCCATCTGATTGGCCGATCTGCCATACATGTGATCACCAGGAAGACCACACACCACGCCGTCTTATAAAACCCTGACGAAATCTAAAAAACACCTTAAACAGGTTTTGTTGGTGCTGCATGCTTCTGCATAACCACACGTCCACAAGCAGAGCGAGCACAAATCCGACTCTAAAGACAGTCGTCGTTCTCTTCCTCAGTCTGTTGAGTAAGATGTTTACTCTTCTCTGTCTGGTGTGACTGAACCGTTTCCTGGACGTGTCTTCATGCATTTCCACCACGTTACACACTAATGAGTCTTCTTGGCAGTGAACACTATGGTGAGCGGCATGAGCAAACCTCATCTACACATACAATAATAAAATCATTCATGCTGTGATAGATCAGCATAAGTTTGTTTCTACTGGAAATATAAACCAGGTATGTTTTATATGTTATGCACCAGTGTTATTTCAGTTTTGTTTATATACTATTATTTTATTTATTTATCTTTTGATTTAACTTATTTTTTTTATTTTCAGTTTTCATTTTAATTTAAGTTTAAGTTAGCTTTAATTTAGTTTTTACTTATATATATATATATATATATATTTTTTTTTTTTTTTATTCGTTTTTACAAATATTTCTATTTAGCTTTATTCCAATTAAATTTTTTATTTCAGTTCAAGTTTTACATCCAATACATATTTCATCTACTGTAATAATACAGTACATATTTGAGTTTTGAATATATTTATTCATTTTAGTCATTTTGGTACTGCAACAAACTTAGTTTTTCATCTAATAATTAAACTTTATTTGTATTAGTTTTTAAATATTTCTATTTAATATTTCTATTTAATATCAAATTAATATTTTTTAGTTTGGTAATTTTGCTACTTCAGCCTAAATTTATTTTAGTTTAAGTTTTTCATTAATATTTTTAAAAGCATCTTATTTTATTTTTTAAAACAATATATTTATATTGAGCTTTCATCTATATTTATTTCTGTTCTTATTTTAAGTTGGTTTTCAATCTAATACTTCATAATTATAATTATTTTTTTTATTTTTATTTTTTAACAAAAAGATTTCAATAGTAAACAATAACAACAGGTTCTGTGTTTACATTAAATATAATTTTCTCTCTACTCCAGTGATTAAAACACGTTACAAATGATCTGTCATGTACAGTAGTATATACTCCGTCATGGACAAAACCCTTTCACATGCACAAACAAGCCGTTTGCAATCAGACAAATTCCCTGACAATAAACCCAGTCTTGACTGAAATCCCAGCACATGCACAGATCATCTCTAACACGTTCTGTTCTGATTTAGACCAAACACACACATTTACCCCAACCTTCGAGTGTTTATATACGCCTATGCCTCCATACACAAACACTCATGATCAGATTCATCCGGCTGGCAGATCTGAATAACAGTTTACAATTTACAAGCAGTTTATGTCCGGATAATATTTCACTCCAAAATAAAAAAAAACTATGTTTTATATATATATATATATATATATATATATATATATATATATATATATATATATATATATATATATATATATATATATTTTATTTGTGCATGTATATATATATTTTTTTAATGGAAAATTTTCTTTAGCATTAATGTGATGCAAATTTGTATGTTTTTAAAGGCCATCTATGCAAATTTAAAAAAAGAAAATGAGTTAAACATTTAACATTATAATGAAAAAAATTAACAATTCCATCATTTTAAATATTATTTGAAATTATAAATGTGTATTACCCACTTTAATCTATGCAGATTAAATTTTTTTAAATCTTATAAAAAATAAATATTACAATGAGAACCTTCTGATAATTATTATTAAAATCTTTCAATTAACGCAATGCAATTTTTAATAATTATTTATATTGTGCAATGCATAGCATCCACTTTAATCTATGATTAAATAGATTTAGATTTAACTGATTGATAGATTTTTTTAATATACATATATATTTGATTTAATTCAAAATATATTATTTAAAAATATTGTTTATACTATGTATAGTACCAAAATTAATAAACACAATTTAAATAAAATTCATAATTTAAAATATTCATTTAAAAAAAAAATGTTATACTGTGGCAATGTGAAATAAAAATGTATTTTCATTTAAGATAATATTGTTACATTTTGTTTAAATCATCTAAAATAATCTATGCAAAAAAAAAAAAAATTCAACCTGTATTTTATGATTGCTAGTACTAAAAACATTTTGTTCAGATATCAGTGACCACGACGCTGTCATATGTGAACACACTCAGGCCGTAAAGGTGAGTTTTAGAGCGGTGTTCGTTACCTCTTCAGAATGTGCTGTCCGGCCCAGGTGATGCTCACGGTGTATTTGCCAGGTGTTTGTGGATAATATTCATAAGAGTAAACGCCGTCTGAAGCGTCCTTCTGTTTCACAGGCTCCTCTAGACCTTCTGCAACAGAAGAAACTATTCAGTCACAAACCATTAGAGAAGAACAGCACGAATAAAACACATTCTCCCAATGCATTTTTTATTCCTATGAATCTGAGGATTATGAAGATGAACAGCAGTCATGTACAGGATCACGTTTGCTCAGGGATACACTTGTGTCCTGTAAGTTATAGCGGACTCAGTGACTCATCTGTGACCCGGTCGGTCGATGATTCGTCTGGGAAACTGCCCCGGCTCACTCCAAATACTCAATCAGGACGGGGTGATCGTGTGTTTGTTATTTGGTCACTTACTGGGTCCTTTAACAGTGACCTTCAGATCACCACTCCCAGCGTTACGGGTGTCCACCTTAAAATCAGCCGTCTGACGCACTCTCACCCCTCTGGGCTGCAGACCTCGACCGGTGGCACGACACGCTCCGGGAACAGACGCTGAAACACACAAACACACACCATATGTGACTTACTGAAAGTTAACAATAAGCATTACTGTGCAGTAGTAGTACATATTTTAATGCATCGTCAGCATCTGAGACTATCTTCATTAAAAAACCTGAATTCTACTTCCAGCCTTTGCCATCTTTATTCTTAGTAGAGCTTTTAGGATTAGGAATAATCAAGAGCTAAATTTGAACTTTACCATATATAGGACATGATGAATGTTTTGGATAAATGCTTGAGAAATGTCCTGAAATAACATCTTGCACTGTAAAATGCATACTTAAGCAAATATCCTGTGGGTCTAATATAAATAAAGATTTTAATACATTTACTGTAAAAGACAGAATAAAATCTTATTTATATATTTAATAAATAAATATGCAAATAAATGTAATTCTGTTCATGCATATATATTTTTTATAAAAATTCAACTTTTACATTATGTATAAATATATATAAAGAGAATAAATATAGTACATACTGTATACCATAAAATATATATATATATATTTTTTTTTTTTGCATATTTAATAAATAAAATATGCAAATAAATGTAATTCTGTTAAAGAAATGACACTTTTACATAATGTATAAATATATATAATGAGAATTAATAAAGTACATATATCATAAAATATACAATTGGTTTGCATATTTAATAAATAAAATATGCAAATCAATCTAATTCTGTTAATGCATATATTTTTTTAATAAAAATTTTACTTTTACATAATGTATAAATATATATAATGAGAATAAATAAAGTACATATACCATAAAATATAAAATTGTTTTGCGTATTTAATCAAATATGCAAATAAATTTAATTTCACTATTAATGTATGAAGTATTTTTATACGTATAATATATAAATGTATATGAGTGTACTCTATAAAAAGTAAACAGTCTTTAGATAAATGAATATAGTACATACTATAAAAAAGAATATTTATAAAAAAAATAATAATATGTAAATGTAATATTACGAATTGTTATATTTGTAATTAAATATTAAATGGTTTATAATTTATAATTTTATGCGTGTGAATGGAATATTATAAAAGAAGGATTAAAATATTTATTTGCATGTTAAATAAATATGTATATACTGTATATATATATATATATATATGTGTGTGTGTGTGTGTGTGTGTGTGTTTATAATTATTAAATATGCAAATAAATATTTGAATTTAAATTTATGACTATTTGAATTTCTGTCATTATTCATAGTAGAGTTTTCAGGAAAAGTTATTTCCAAATCTGAACTTTGCCACCAGTGATTCAACATTTATTTTGGCATTTTTAAAGCTCATAATGGATCTATGAAGCTCGTTCATTTGCTTGTGAAATGTCCTGAAATAACATTTTGAGCTGTAAAAGTCCAGCTATCCGTCTCCTGAGGGTCTCGTTTGGTTTTACGGCTCATGTGTCTGCTTTCCTTGTTCAACAGTTCCTCGAGATCACGCTCATCCTAACCTGCACACCACAAACAGCATCCTGCGGGAACACTACAGCTACCGGCCAAACAAAACCACTCAATTACAGAGGGAAGAGAAATATAGAGCTGATATCCCACTGAACCACAATAAAAGAGAAAAGTCATTCCTTTATAGGGCTGCACGGTTTTGTGGATTTTTCTGATTAAAAAAAAAAAAAAAAAACAATAAAAAAAAACAAATTTGAAAAATTCGCAATTTGTACAATTTGGCCAAAAATGTTGACATTATTATTAAAGTCATTTGGATACACATTAATAATCAAAATAACTAAAATAATTAGAACTGAAAAACAGTAAAATAAATGTTTTAGAACTCTTTGAGATGAAGAACAAGTGGCATGATGCAATCATCACATGATTCAACAATGCTCTCACTGTTCGGTTTTAACAGTTAAATTCAACTAATTGCTAAAACAAGCCTGTTGAATCAGCGGCATGATAACGTTTAACCACACGGGAAATCAATTAAAACAGAACTGCCGCACGTTTGGAAAAGCTGTTTCAGAGAAAAGGAATTTTGGTGTTTTACAAGGTATAAAACGCTCAGTGACGCACAGCCAAAGCATGAACAGAACAGACCGAGACTACAGCAGGAACCAGCGTCATCAGACTTCAATCAATCAATTTAACAAGCCATGTCGTTACTCGAAATAAAATAAAACTGCACTGAAATAAATAAATATATTAACTATACATATATAACATTTTAATTTTCATTTAATGTGACTTGATGTGTTACAAAAATAATAATAATAATAAATTATAAAACAAAAATGACTCACAAAATTACTTAAACTTATAAAATATAAATAATGTAAAAATAATATTTAAACATTCAAAATAAAAAAATAAAATAATGGTATTAAAATAACACTAAAATAAATTTATTTCATTTGTCGTCTAATAAATTTAATCTCAAACAACAAAAAAAGTGCATAAAAACCCTAATATTTGAATGTGAGCTGGTCCATCAAAAATACAAGCACTGAACACAAACACCAATCTAAAAATCCCCAAAATATTCCACTTTATTTAATACATAAATGTGTATAATGTGAATAAATATAGTACGTATACCATTAAATAATTAATAAAGTATTTGCAAATAAATGTAATTTTACTATTAATTTAATAAAATAAAAATTACATTGCTAAATATTTTTTATATTAAAAAATTTGAGGATAGTACATGCACTATAAAAAAATTATAATAAATTATTATTATTTTTTAATAAACTACATATTTCCTTATTTCTATATATATAAAACCCTAAAAAAAAAATCAAACGAAGGTCATGTTTAACGAAGCTGGCTGCATCACACACACCACAAACGAGTGCATTATTTACTAAAACACTAATCGACCAACAACATATTTAAGCAATTGTCAGCTCAGAAAGAGGACGCTGGGTAGTGTCTGTATTTAATTGCATGTAGTACCTGGGCCGATGTTGACGGTGAAGGGGCTCTTAGGGATGGCGATGCCTCCGAATGTGATGTTGATGGTGTGAGGGCCGGCCTGCATGGGTTTGTAGCTGCAGCGGAAGACGCTTTCACCCTTGTCTTCCATGATGGCCTCCACAGTGTTTTTATCACCCAGAGGGTCTCTGATGACGGCCGTCACGTCCCCCACTCCTGCTCCTGATTAACACAGACAGCAGAGCGTCTACAACACATGTCTTCTTCAAGAAAATGAGCTCGAATTCAAGTTTGCACGTTCAGACCTGCGGTGTAGATGTCGAAGGAGGTGGGTTTGTTAGCGATGTTTCCCAGCGGCTCCAGTCCGGGTCCTTTAGCCGTGACTTTAGTGGCGTCCCCCAGGGCTTTGTCCACGTTCACCTCAAAAGGGCTCTTTGGGATTTGCTGTCCAGCGAAAAGCACAGTGACCTGTGGAGTGAACACAAAACACCAGGGGACTATATTTCACAGAGGAAACTAATTTGTTCTGTGTTTCTATATAATCAAATGAGTGTTTTTACACAAACACACACCTATGTGACAATTATATAACAACCAGGGGGCCTCAAGATGCAGTAAAATTAAAGTAATAAATTAAAAAAATGTCAAAACTTTTAAATCATCCACAAGTGTTCTTGATTTATTTGCAGGACAAGGTAAAAAAACAACAACAAAAAAAACTGGATATATTTAAAATTGAAAATGTAAAATGTAAAATTAAAATTTTTAAATGTAAAATGTAAAATGTAAAATTAAAAATTAAAATTTTAATTTTTAAATTTTAAATTTTAAATTTTAAATTTTAAATTTTAAATTTTAAATTTAAATTTTAAAATTTTAAATTTACAATTTCAAATTTTAAATAAGATTTTTAGACCTGAAAAAGTCATGTGAATTAATGAAATATTCACAAATTAATAAAAAAAATAAATGCAATTTCACTATTAATTGTTATATTTATAATAAATATATAAAATTTTTACATATGTATAATATATGAATAAGAATAAAATATTTAGTTGCATATTAAATATGCAAAAGCAATTACAACGTTTTTTATTTTTGTAATAAAAATGGCATTACTGTACATATATATTTATAATATATAAATGTAAGATAAAATTCAACGCCTCCTATAATAACTGCATGTTACTAATGAAGAAAAACAGAGTGGATGCATTGAGGAGGAGCACAAATATGCATCGTTTACATAGTTATGATCCATTATATTGGCACAGATTCTGTGTAATAAACATCTTTTTGTGTCGGTAAGTTGGAAAAGACATGTATAAAGTACACCGCAGTATACAGACGTTCATCCTGACCTTGTGCGCTCCCATGGCCTGAGGGATGTACGTCACGCTGTAGGTCTTTTTGCCTTCATTGAGCACAGGTTTGACCTCCTCTCTGCGGCCCTCTGGGTCTTCAACATACACCGTGACCTGGCCTTGACCCGCGCTGAAGGTGTCCACCGTGAACACGGCCGGACGCATCACACGGTTCCCGCTCGGCTCGATGCCTGACCACAAACAACCCAGAAAATCAATCAGGACTTCAGGATTTCAGTTTTAATTACAGATCCTACAGAGCTGTTAAAACAAAAAATGCATGCTTCAACAGTCCAACAGTTCATTTTAAGATATGAAATGATATAAAGTGTACATGCACGTATATGTAAAGGTTTATGCACATGCATTTTAATTTTAGTTTCAGTTTTGCATCGTGTGATTGGTGCATACTATACAAGTTCCTCACAGGTTGATTGCAAATTAATTCTACATAAATAAATACATGCATTATTTATTAACAATATTTATTTATTTAAAGAACAATAAATGCAATACAATAAATACAAATTGAAACACTTTCAATAAATTTGACATTATGTTTGCATTTAAATTTCAATCTTTTCCTCATTTGTACTCTTTTAAACCCTGAAGCACTGTGGGCTGAAACATAAAAAGCCATTATAAATTAAAAGCCCTTATGATTTTACTGCATGATGTGGATTTCATTCATGAATCCCCTACTTGTGCACTATTGCATTATTTATTCGTACAAAGAAATGCAAACATTAGATATAGTCAGATGTTGGTTAGAAAGCACAGTGTTCGACACAAACCTACGAACGTAATGATCTAAAAATACTTTAGTTTATAGTTTGAGGGAAACCACACAAAACCGCAAACACACGATCCCTCAGAGCTCATAAAACACAAGAAGCACACAGATTTAGGAAACAAGAGTCGTTTTATTTGTAGTGCTTTCTGAGACGACATTCACTTAATGGAAAAATACCATTGATGTGATATTTTCATTATTTGTCGTAAATTATACAGTCATTTAAAAACAGAGGAGAAGATTTCCCAAGACTCACGGCGCTGCAAACAAAGCCTCGCAGTTCATTTTACTCATTTTAGTCACAGGAAATTTGTAGAGGTCACTTTTAGTGTGAGAATCATAACTCTTAAACCCATTAGCCACCGGTTTTATAGCTTTAGTCAAATTTACAACAGGTAAGAGGCACATTTTCACTCCATCCATCAGTTCTGAACATAACAGGATAATGACACGCTACTAAAACCGACAACACAGACTTTTTTATTGTTGTTGAAACAATGTATTTGATCAAAAATACAGTAAAAAATTTGAAATATTATTACACTTTAAAATGAGTTTCTTTTATAAATATATTTTTTGAAATGTAATTTATTCCTGTGATCAAAACTGTATTTTCAGCATCATTCCTCCAGTCTTCAGTGTCACATGATCTTCAGAAATCATGAAAATATGATGATTTACTGCTCAAGAGACATTTCTGATTATTAGCAATGTTGAAAACAGTCGAGATGCTTCATATTTTTCATTCAAACAACTGAGGTAGAATAAAAAAAAATATTAATAATAATACTTATTTAGCAAGGACGCATTAAATTGCTCTTTTGCTCTTTATATTAAAAACACTAATCTTAAAAAAAAAAACATTAATCAGCAAAAACTGATTAGTATAATAACAACTGAGCAGCAAATTTGCAGATTTTTATGATTTCTGAAGATCATGTGACATTGAAGACTGGAGTAATTCAGCTTTGCATCACAGGAATAAATTACATTTCAAAATATATATATATTAAAAAAACTTAATTTAAATTGTAATAATATTTCACAATTTTACTGTATTTTTGATCGAATAAATGCAGCACTGGTAAGCAGAAGAGACTCAAAGTATTACATTTATTCTAATTATTTCAAACTTTTAATTAACCAGCAGTGAACATGAGCAAACTCAAGCTCAAAAGGAAATATGAGACACGAAAGAAACATGTTATCTTAATCCCATCACGCTGCATTATCCCATCTGCGATCTGAGAAAGTCTGACCGTAACGCTCCATTCGCTCCGGCTGATACTCAAAACCTGACAAGATTCATGAAAACTACAAGATCCTGAAACTCTGGTATGATAGCAATCTGTGTTTGTGCGGCTGCTCAAACATATCTGTCTGTTTTTTAAGATAACGCTGGGTGTTTCTATGTAAACATCCACATGAGAACAAGCCGGAAGCTGCATGTTTGTGAGGTGACCGAGCCGGCTCACCTGGGCCGTACGCGCGCGCCTTCTTCGGGTTGAGTTTGGGTTTGAGAGGAGCTCCCGGCTTCAGTTTGGCTTTGGGGAACTGAGACAGATACGTCATGACCGACTGCTCGTCCACACTGGGGTCAATGATCTCCTCTGGAGCAATCACCTGCAAACACAGACAAAATAATCACCTGCTTTAATGTGCAGCAAACTCATTTCTGACACAACGTTTGGCTCGAACGTCTACCTGCTTATCCAAACCAAACATTTTTATGCATTTTTTTTATTCTTTATATTTTTTTTTATATTTTCACTTTAATTTTTGTTTTAGTTTCAAAGAATTTCGTTTTTTTATTATTATTAAAAATAAATGTAAAAATAAAAACATGCATTATAGTAATTTATTAATATATAATTTATTACAAAATTATTTTTTTAGTTTTAGTTATTTTATTAATTAATGTATTTAATTATATATTTTTTAGTTTTAGTTATTTTTTTAATTAATGTATTTTTTTTGTTTAGTAAATATTAATAAATATTAGTTATTTGATTTATTAAACTAAACAAAAAGAGAAATGTTACCTTGGCAAAAGCTGGAATAAAGTTGATTATTAAGTATATTTTATATGTCGCTTCAGTTAATTTTGGTTTTATTTGAAGTAACAAAATGTGAATGTTTTTAGTTTAAGTCAAATAGCTGTAAATAACTGTAATTTTATTTCACTTAGCGTTTATTTTATTTCAAGTAACTTGTATGATTTTATCTATAATAACCCCGATCCACGATCGCATATTATGAATGCGTTTCCATTAATTAAACATTTATTTCATACATGCATGTATGTTTTTTCAAGCAATATTTCTCAACTGAAAATCAAATACAGTAGCATAAGTTCCTGATCAGATTAGAAAATAGTTCTGCATTATTTCCCATCAAAAGAAAAAAAATCAGAAACACAAGTGAAAGTAAAATATTCCAGTAAATCTAACCTGGATCATATTAACTCTGTAGATGTGTGTGTGCAGCAGAGTCTAACACGTATCTCGAAACAGATTTAATGTGGCGCCTCTGTGCTGCTGAAATCTCATCCTGACTCACTAGGGGTCAAAGGTCACCAGCTCACCTGTGGGATCCCCAGCCAATCGTCAGCGAGCTGCATGGCCTCTGTGGCGTTTTCCACCGGCTTCTCCCCGTCCCAGATCTCCCAGTCCGGACACAGGCCTGAAAAACACAAATACAGTCAGACAGATTATTAGAGTTGGCTTAGGTGTTAAATAATAATAACAATAATAAATTAATCTAATTTATTGATTACAAATACACCAAAATTGAGTTGTTGAAATATTGAAAATGATAAATATTAATTTGTTGTTGTGCTCTACATTGCAACTTAAACTGAGGCACATTACAGAGCATCAAACACATTTATTGCTAAATTACGTAAACAAAGAACAAAGGTTATTTTGATTAATGGATGTTAATCCTGATACACAAACCATCAACATTTTAATTAAAGTTTTATTATTAATGATAATAATAATAATTATTAATAAAAAAAGCAAACAAGTACTTAAATTAGTGATAAATTATAGATACAAATTATTTAAAACAAACCATAAAATCAAAATGATTAATATAATTATAAATAACAATATAAATGTATAAATAAAAAATAAAATGAATAAAATAATCAACACAGAAATGAATAAATTAATACAATAATATGTAAAGAAGTAATAAATTATAAAAAAAAATAATAATAATAAATAAACAAACAAGTACCAAAATTTTTCAACAAAAAAAAACAAGTAAAAATTATTATTATATAAATAAGTTAATAATATGAATCAATATAAATAAATACATAAATAAAATTATACATATAAAAAGGTATATATTTATATAACTTACAGTATATATAAAAGTAATATATAAAGTAACTGAATTTTTTTTTTTTATTACAAATGAATAATAAACTGAATAAAAAAAAATTGATTTCATTGAATTTCATTGTTTAGGGTGAAACCGAAAATACGTTTTCAGTCCACTGATGATGGAAGGTATTATTAATAAAGTGCTAAATGTGACTGAGAAGTTTTCTAGAATTATCTAAGGATTAAAAAAAAGAGAAAACATGCACTACCTTATGAAACAAAACTATATTGCAGTACATTGGAGCATATCATGTAATATATTAGGCATATATTCTTATATATATTTATTTTTTCCAATATATTGCAATATATTGAAAGCGGCAATCATTTGTGTATTTTGCAATATATTATATAATATATGTATCATAAATATATTTTTATAAATGTATTCATATATATAAAATATTAGAAAATAAAAGGGGAAAATAATATATTACAATATATCACAATATATTTTAAAGAAATATATTGGTAAATATATTTTCCTTTCGTAAGGGCTAAAAACCTCCACACCAACTGAGTTAGAAATAAGGAAATGTTGTAGACACAACAGAAGAGCTTTGCACACAGAGTTCTGACTCGTTCACAGCTGTGTTTTACGGCTTTTCCACCGTATCTAGACAAACATGGAGCAAACGCACACAGCTGTCCATTAAACACAACAACAATTATAAAAAGAAGCGCTCACCTGGAGCGCAGCTGTCCACCAGAGCTCCCAGCGCTCGGCCGTTCCTCCAGTCCTGACTGAAGTTAGTGATCGGGAGGTCAGCCACTTTGTTCTGGATCCAGCCCAGCAGCCTCTGCTTGGGCGTCTGTTTCTTGGCTTCCTCGTCGTCTTCATCCTCCCAGACGGGCATAGAGATGGAGTAATGGAGGATGAGGGTCCAGACCAGACCCAGGATCAACTTCAGGTTCCCATCCACAATCGCTTTACTGTCTGTTTGGAGCCGGAAATTAGATGGTTAAATAATCATAATAATGAAGCAAATAAAGCAAGCAAATAAGTACTGAAATATTGAGAAATAAAAAGAAATGCACAGATAAAGTAATAAAATAAGCATGCAAAGTACTGAAAATGTTAATAAATTTGATAATATGAATAAAGCAAATAATAAGTGATTTATGCATGCATTAATACGTGCATAAATTAAAAACATTTATTAAAAGAAATGCATAAACAAGCAAATAAGTCATTAAATAAATCAATCAAATAAACAAGTGGCTGAATGAATACTGAATAAGCAAAGCAAATCTGTAATAAAATAAAACGTTAAAAATAGGCTATTGTGACTCAAGCAAGCAAATAAACCATGAAATACAATATTAAATAAATAAAATATGTGAATGTTAATAAATGGTGCATAAAAATGATAAATAATAAACAGGTGAATATGAATCAAAAGTAAATAAGCCAGTAAATAAGCAATGAAATAAAAGGATAAATAAATAAAATAAGTGACAATAAATAGTGAATAAATAAGCAAAGCAAATAGGTAATTAAATTAAAAATGATAAATTAATAAAATAAGTGAATGTGAATCAATAGTAAATAAGCAAATAAATCAGGAAATAAAATAACTGATTAATTAATTAATCGATTGTTAATAAATAGTGCATGAATAAGCAAATAATTAATTGAATAAAATAATTAATATTTATTTTTGAATGTACAAATATTTATTATTGTACATATATTGAATACTTCAAAAAATCTATTATAAACACATTTCTAAAATATTTATAAAGAAATATGTAATAAATCCCAAAAAAATACACACTTCCACTTAAATATAAGTTAAGTTAAATATTATATATATATATATATATATATATATATATATATATATATATATATATATATATATATATATATATATATATATATATATATATGCATATTACTAATAAAACATTAACATATTTACAGTAGGAAATTTACACATATCTTCATGGAACATGATCTTTATTTAATATCCTATTGATTTTTGGCATTAAAGAAAAATCCCAGTCGAAAAAGCGTCCCAGTGACCGAGCGATGCTGGTACCACGAGGAAGACGGTGGAATGTTTGGCAGCGTTTGTGAAGCTAGAAACCAGCTCAGTGCCAGACAGAGCATTATTCATTAGCACTGACCCCCCCGACCCGTCCCGTCCTGTCTGCCTTCACGAGGTTCCCGTTTATTGGGATCTCCATAAGGAGCCCCTTCACCACCGGACGGCCCAACAATACAACAACAGAAACCACTGCTGGCGACCGAGTGCATTCAGAGAACAGAAGAATGAAGGTTACCATGAACAAACGATGCATGCATTATACAGTAGATGAACAGCAGAAGGTTTTAGAAAGCTTCGACTGAAACGGAGATGTTGAGTGGAAAAATATAAAAATACAGCTCTGAACAGGATACAGACCAATTATTATATTTCAGGAAATCATTTGTTGATATTACAGTAAATGACAGACTTTGATTATATTATATATTTAAATACAGACACAAGTACACACATATATATAGATACTGTATATATAATCATTTCAGTAACAATACATTTTAATTAATGCATTTTAATTAATGCATTTAATGCATTTTTTCATACATTTTAAATAATGGATTTAATGAATTTTTTCATGCATTTTAAATAATGCATTTAATGCATTTTTTCATGCATTTTAAAGAATGCATTATATTTTTATCAATCTATGTTTATTGTTTATAATTGTATATGATATAATATAAAATACATTATATACAAATATTTCAATAATACATTCATTTGCATTATTTGCACATTTGATATAATGCATTTAAAAGGATTAAATACACTTTATTACACGTGTACATTAATGCAGTACATATGTTGAGAAGTTGTTTCTCAGTGGGCTTCTGGGACGTGGTACGTGTCACTTCCGGGAACAACGCAGCTTCTACTTAAAAGCAGAAGTAGAGAAGCAGAGTGAGCGAGCTGAAGGTCATCCAGGCCAGTCATTGTTTTAGGAGGTCATTTGAGGAGAAGCATTAAAACACACCAAAGTCCCAAGATAAATCCAGCCTGAACAAGCTAGGAAGGGCACATATATACAGAACAATACTGCATGCATTTCCGACATGACAGGAAACCCGAGGTGCTCACTTTAAAACTCTTGAGCCGAGAGCTTGGGAAAAACACCAGCACATTTGACAGTTTGTTAGTTGATCCTACAGTTACATTAGTCTCAGAAACACTCATTCCAACCGGATCAATCCAAACAGATGGCTAAAAAGCCTGATTATGAAGGTGTCCAAACACTGACATAATCCAACTACAAGAATCCACAACGATCATCGGCCCGCTACGCCCTGACATGAGTCTGAAGATACACAGCTTCACAGACAAAAAGAAAGAGATAGAGAACTTACCAAGATACACAAGCGTCAGTATTTGTTAATTAATATAAATATATAACAAAAACACAGAGAGGAAGAGCACCCTCAGATGAAGCTGTAATACTAACATATTGGGGAAACTGATCTGGAAAACTATCGAGTGTGTATTTGTGTTATCGGAGAGAGTAAAAGGTTTCTATTTGTGATGGGTTTTGAATCTTAAATGCAGCTATAGTTAAAGATTGAAAGATACAATACAGTAACTAATCTTATAGAAAACGATCACGAGAAAGAAAAATTTATTAGTGTTTTGAATACACAGGAAATTAAGAACATTCAAATATTTAACAGTTTTAGAATGATTTCATTTTCGTGACAATTACATCCCTGATACTCATTACTGTAGCAGTAATTATAAAATAATAATATTAATTATTATTATTAAATTATATTTTATGATTATTAAATGACACATCTTATATTTTATAATTGTATTACATTATTATTAATAATAATATAATAATACACTTATTATGGTGCTATGATAATTTTTTTATTTCTTTTAATAGCATTCATAAGTTCATTGCAAAATAAAATGTACATTTTTGAAGACAGAGAAAATAATAAAGTGTTATTATACAATAAAAATAGCAACAATCATAAGTGTAATGCAAATACATTTTAAATAATTATTTGTAAATATTTATAATGCTACATTTTTTAGAAATAATTTGATAATTTGATTTTAAAAAATATATAATAATAATAAAATAATAGTAATAATAATTATTATTATCAATATCATTATTAATGTCTGGTAATGTCATGGTAATATTTGTCATACTACCTTTAACTTATGATTTATACAAATGTAAACATTTCTTTACAGTAATTTGTAGCTAAACACTTTTTAATGCACATAATAGTCATGAAAATAATGCCAGGATGTTCTGTTGGTTTGTGGGCTGAAATTTGACCATGTGAGACAAGAATATAGAGTAGTCTTCCTCATTCCGACTGCCAAACTTAAGAGGCTGAGGACGTAGCCCTGTGGCACACCACACGAAACGAGAAAACAAAGAGGTTAAAAACAGTTTTGCAGAGCTGTAACCTTCAGTTAATCACTGCTCCACTATTTAACTCCTTCCTCAGGCTGGTGAGTCTCCCGTGGCTCTGCTTTCATGAGATTAGATGGCAAAAAGAAGCAGAGGCGGGAGATTTCCTCAGGGTGGGTGTCCTCAACCCAACCCCACCATTACACACGGCTTCACCCACAAAACCTCTGATCTCGCTATAAATACAGACAGAAGCCAAACCAGAGGTCTTTTCCAGTCACTTATCAACAGTTAAACAAAGACATATCAACACGAGGGACCCTGTTAGTCGAGGTCTTCCTGCAGAGCATCATTCAGAAAAATAACCGAGACGTCTTGGAAAAGCATAAATGAGGAGGAGATTTGATGATCAGATTCAACAGAAGAACACAGGGAGATTTATGGCTCACGGAGATTTTTCAAAAGAAGTGAGATGAGTTGAAGCTGTCTAAGTTAAGTCTGGCCGTCTGTCAGCGGGCGCACGTGCAAAAAGCCCATCTGGAAATGCGTTTGAGTGGAGTAACGCAGAGACTCCACCCGTACCACCGTCATACAAGATCCACATTACAGCTCAAATTCAACATTACGAGAGGTTTGAGAAAAGGGAAAACTGTCCAGAAAGAGACTGAAAAATCAGTTTGAAGTTGAGGATGAATCGCACAAAACCTTGTCCATGTCAAATTACACGCGAATAACAAAAACCTGGAAATAATAGTTTGCAACAAAGCCTATTTTAAGGGCCTTTTTTTTTACATTAATATTGTGATAGTTAAGCACCCTCTAAATTTTCATTTCAAAATACACTATAAACAATTTATATAAAAAAAAATCATCAGATATTATTAGATTAAAATTTTAAAAAAAAATGAAATATTTTATAGATTTTTTTATTTAGTATCTTATTTTTTTTTTTTTAAATAAAGCATTTTTTATTGTATTTAATGCACTAAACAATGTATGCTGTAAAACATGGCATTATAGTAATAAAAAAAAAAAAAATTATTCAAAAAATAATTAAAATAAAATTAAATGTTATCATTTTTATTTAATAAAAATAAAAGTAAAGTAAAATAAAAGTTTTTATTTTAAGTTTTACTTTTGATTATATTTTATTACATTTTACTTTGTATTTTAAATTTTTTTAATCAAATATTTTAATCACTGTTATCTCATGGTGGTATTTACAGTACTTAAAATGTATGCTGTTCTGTATAAAACATTGCAGTAATTATTTAAAAACTGAAAACATACTTTAAATGTATAATAAATAAAATAAATAAATTGTATTAAACACAAATTTACAATAAAATAAAAAATAAAATCTATAAAATACTGTTTTGTTTAAAATAATTTTTATTATTATTTTACTTTATTTTATTTATTATTTTATTATATTTTGCTTTTTATAAAAAATGTAAAAAAATACTTTTTTTTTTGTTGCATTTTTATCTCATGGCAGTATTTACGGACTTAAAATGTGTGCTGTTCTGTATAAAACACTATTACAGTCATTTAAAAAACTAAAAACATGGGAAATGTATGGGTAATAAAAGAAAATAATGCTCAAAATGCAAACAAAATGTTGCTCATGATCTTAAGTTTTTAATTTTGGCATGAAATGCCCCAGACATGTTCTCATGAGACTCACCTGGGTAAGTATCACATTATTCGAGTGCCTCTCAGGCTGACAACAGTTGTAAGTATCAGTGAAACTAAAAACACAAGTTACATTAAAAAAAAAAAAAAGAGTAAAATGAAAGCAGCAGTCATGCTTTCACCAACATCCGCCTGTATATCCAGAGATAAACGATTAAGAAAAAGAGCTCAATACTTGTGTTGGTCTCTATGGAGACAAAGCAAAGGAAACACAATAACAGTAAAGAAAGAGGGAGGCAGGACCGGTTTCCACACAATCACCTCTTATCACCAAACACTAACCACACCAGGGCGGGGTGAGAAAGAGCATACAGATTATAGTCAAACTAAATCAATTGCATACACACACACACACACACAAATATATATATATATTAAAAAAACTGATGGCATTTCTTCAGAGAATAAAATTTTTGGTGAACTTCAGTGTGAGTTTGTGTAAAGTTCTGCTGGTAATTCAGTAGGGGTTTCCTGCTCCATCCAGAAACTCCTGAACCACTCCTGCGCCTCAGGACCCGATTGAAACACCGTGAACAACAGCCGCCCGAGGAAAGAGACGAAGAGGAACACACACCTGTTCTGTGTAAATGACACGCACTTCAGACACTTCACGTCCTCATGACACAGGAGTACTGTGTGAATCAGAAAGTTGAACCAGTCGGTAAGTGTTCAACCCAAACCCATCAGAGGACAGAGAGCACATCAGGCCCGGGATAAATCATCAGCATCTGTCTGGATTCTGTTAAAAACAACTCAAAGGAACGACGCCGACGTCAAGTGTTCTCACTAAAACACTTATAAAACATCTGATTTACAAGCTCCGAACGGATCTCCGCTTCCAACTCCAGAGAGCCAGGACTTTAACTTGCTTAGTTTAATGTTTTCATGAGAATACAGCGGAGCCAGAAAGAGTCGAAACATGGATGAAAGTGCAGAAACAGCTCACCCAAAAATACTCAAAGTACTCAACCTCAGATCATCCAAGATGTAGATGAGTTTTCTTCATCAGATTTGGAGAAATGTAGCATTGCATCACTTGCTAACCAATGGATGCTCTGCAGTGAATGGGTGCCGTCAGAATGAGAGTCCAAACACTGATAAATACATCACAATAATCCACAACACTGTCTCGTGAAGACAAAAGCTGTACGTTTGAGAAACAAATTCATATTTTTGGCCATATTTAAATCTCTATTTTAGCCAGAAGCTACACTTTGAAGTTTATAATGTCTTAATGATTTATTTGTTTCTTACAAACACACAGCTTTTGTCTTTTCAAGACATGAACTGATGAACTGGAGTCGTGTGGATTATTGTGAACAACCAACAGTTTTTTAAATGCACCCTTGTGTTCACAAGAATAAAAAATAAAATTAATCAGAAAATACTAATATGAAATCATAATCTAAAAATGTATTTTAAAAAAATAAATAAGAATAATAATAAAAAAATCAATTTCAAAAAAATTTACTAATTCGTTCCCTCAATGTACTAAAACGGGTACAAAAATTTAGCAAATCGAGGGATTGAATTAATAAATCGTGCACATGATTTAACCTACTATTTTTTCCTGCATGTCATGTGCGGTGTGCGTATTTATCCAGTGACAATTAATTACAATAAAACTGTAACAAGCGGTGTTGTGAGTAATCACGGCAGTCATGTGACGCAGGATCTGGCCGCTAGACGTTCAGAGAGACTCACAGTTTGGGAAACCGTGAAAACACTGTGATGAGCTGTTTTAGGGCGAGTAAATGTTGCTGAATGCATTAAATCACAAAGCCACCGCGGGAACAGAGAGCCGTTTGTTTGGCGGGCTTCTTAAAAGCATATCCATAAATACAGCAGACAGCTTTCTTTGTTAAACGCTGGGTTCACGTGGAGGGGGGGGGGTCTCATTATGTTCAGGTCTCATATCAGACACTCCATTTTTCAGAGACACCTGTGATTCTTCTACGAGAACCTGACTTGACTTTGCCTCTTAATTTGGTTTCCAAAGCATTATCAATCCCCATTAAAATTAAAATAAGATTGCTCATTTCCTGCGGTTCGGCTCATTGCCTCATGGGTGATGATGTCACGACCCACAGAGGGGAACGAGCGCAGTCTAACATGTTATACATGCAAACGCTGTTCTGGAAAGTATTGCAAATCTTTCTCTTAAAATGGCACGATTGGCAAAATTGTTGAGCAGATTAATGCATCAAATTACTGTAATAATCAGCATGATTCATTTGCTGAAAACTGCCTGTAAAACAGACTTAAGTATAATAACTGCATGATATCATATGCGTTTAATCTCACTCTTTATAACACATCATTTTGCACAGAAGTGCAGTGATGGAATAGGCTAAGAAAAGACGTAACAATTGCAAAAAATCATGACAGATAATTAAATAAATACAGAGGAATAAAAAAATAAAATAAATATAAACATTATTATAAATACACAAATCTATAATATAAATAAAATATACTAAATTATAAAAATAAATACTAATTTATGAATAAAAAATGAAATGTAAATTTACTGATGCATAAAATAAATACTAATTAATCAATTTAATCAATTTATTCAATTAATCATTTTATTGATTAATTATTATTTTTTTATTTTATGCATCACTAAATTCACTTTTAATTTTTGTATTTAAAAATTAGTATTTATTTTTATAATTTAGTATATTTTATTTATATTATAGATTTGTGTATTTATAATAATGTTTATATTTATTTTATTTTTTTATTCCTTTGTATTTATTTAATTATCAGTCATGATTTTTAGCAATTGTTACTTCTTTTCTTAGCCTATTCCATCAATAAAATTAAATAAATACACAAATGTATAAATAAATACTAATTTATAAATAAAAACAGTAACTTAAAAGCTGAAACACTAATGTATAAAATACTACTACAAATACACATTTCTAAGTAAAAATGTATACTAATATATAAATAAAATAGAGAAACTAATTGACAAAAATGCATCAAATAAAAATACCAAATTGAATGAATGGATAAAAAAATAATAATTAAATTAATGCCAAATTATAAATAAATTCAGAACAAATAAAACAAAAACAAATACTATCTTATGTTAAAACTAAATAAAACAAAACTGAGCAACAAAATTACAATCTCATCTCTTGCACATGTAAAACTTGCTGACAAAATGCAACCGTTCTGCTGATGCGTTCTGGATCATTTCTAGCCATCAACAACACCAAACAGTAATCTTAATAGTTGACTTACATCAGCATGTTTGACCTATTTTTAACCCATGCCCATTGCTATATAAAGAGCAACTTTCCCAATTGGGAGAACAGCGATCGATGCATAACTTGTGCGTCTGTGTTTGTGGCCATCCATAATTAATTGACACTTAATTCTGCATTTGGCAGCAGTCCAGGGTCTCTCAAAAATGACATCATCCGCAGACGCCCGTGAACCCAGGACACACTACCTACAGGAGCACATTCCTTTCCCGTGAGATCATCCCCGCCCACTCCTGCAGCAGCCAATCAGAGAGCAGCTTCTGACCCGAGAGCCTCCATTAACAGTCCCATCAGGTCACCCCAAACACTCCAGCCAAACCAGCTACTATTGTGTCCCGGCTTCATAATGTGCCACTTGAAATCATTAACAGTTTCCCCTCCGCCAAACAGACTGGGGGTAAAACTCAGATACATAAAGGGAAAAACCAAAGTACTTGTTAAACTCTCATTTAAAAATCCCACATTAGATGAAGAAAAACAGCCAGGAGACTGAAGTTTAAACACCTGAGATGCCTGCTTCAGTGAACACTAATGGATCCACAGCAGGAAAGTTTGCTTTCATTAGATGCTAAGGTAGCAGAATTGGTGCACGGAGCGAACGCTAAATCCTTAAAAACAACACAGTGCACTTAACTTGTGTAAAAGCAAAAGTATAATAGTAGGAAATGTACTTTAGGACGGGACTCGACTTTAGACATCAGGATTTAACTGGACTATGAAAACAGGACTGTTAGGTTTTTGGTAAATATACATTTCCATTCCCAAAAAGGCCTTGGTTATGCCAGCAGAGAAGTTTCATGAGAACATGTCAGCATCATATTTTTCTATTTAGATTACATTTGTAAAGCATAAATAAAATGTACATACAATGCACAAAATAAAACTATATATATAAGTATTATTTCTCCTTAAAAGAAATTGAAGGTTTTAATTTCAGGACTAGAATACATGTTACCGAAGAACATTACAGAATGATTTAGGATTTTTTAAAAAGGCATCAAGTAAAATGTTGTGTTATCATAATGCATAAGTAAATTATATTTTTCATTTTGGAATAATGCATAATGAAAATGTGCTAAATTGTCACAATGTACATTTATATTTTACATTTTATTATGTATTTTATATAATTTTTTTTTTTTTTTTACATTTTAAATTTTAATATTTTGTTTTGTTTTGTGAAATAAATAAAACATGACCAGGACACGCAGAGAAAATTCTTATATATATATATATATATATATAAAGGTGAATCTCACACAACATACAGTACATAAGGACCACACAGCCTCTCACACACACACACACACTATTATCAGGCTCTGGTCTGTGTCAGAGAGAGGAAACGGCTCGTCTGTAATGTGGAAAACCAGCGCTCAATAACAGCCTGCAGTTAAAAGCCATTACTCTCATACATTATCTCCAACTACTGCAGGTTTGTAGCATGCCAGTTTCAAAATGAGATTGCCAACCTGCAAATAGAAAGAGGAAAAAACAACAACTTTGATTTGAAACCATTTAAAGGGTCATAACGAGAACCAGGACTTGTCTTGCCATTTCGAAGTATTTAAAATCTAATCACGTACACGTACTAAACCACAAACAGCTAGAAATGCCATCATGAACTTACTGTCCTGTTCTCATCTTTCCAGACATGCGGACAGAAGCTTATTTCTCATTCACATTCACTGCAGCACAAACACTGGCCTTGGCTTCACACATGTACGTGATCCTGCCTTCTTCTCCATATTTACCAAGCGCCTGAGTTTCTCGGCATGTGTTTGTGGGCCCTGTGTGATTCCAGAGCGATGATCTCAGCCTCACACAGGAAATGCAGATGATGTTCTCACTTTAAATGCTGGGAGGCGACCGTATGGTTTATACGAGGCATTGTTTGAGTCTCACTCGCTCACACAGGGGCTGGAGAGGGGAAGACGCCGTGTGAAGGCTTATCTGAGGATTTCATTCAGGATGTGGTGAGCAAAAACACAAAAACAGCCAGCCGACATGAGAGGATGCTTTCAAATAAGCATCTTCTGCCATAGAGCTCAAACAGATCACATAATACTCTGTGAAATAACCTTCTTGTGTTGTTGTTCTTGCAGGAAGCATTATGTGTGGCACTAAGTGATGTTTAGTTTGTTGATTCTAGCGCTGGACGGTAATGCCAAAAATATTAATCACAGTGTTTTCATATGATTTATTAGTATTAAGTGCTGCATCCTCCGTCATCGAGGCGGTCTCTTTTCAGAAAAGAAACCAATAAAATGCAATGCAAAAAAGAAATGGCAGTATTTTATACCTAGTATTTTTTTAATAACTATTACTTTTCTTAAAACATTTTTGATGACAAATAAAGCTGACAAAAACGACCTCCGGAGGATATGAGACGCGGCTGATATTTATCATGATTTTCATTTTATATTATTAATATGACATTTTTTTGTTTGTTAGACCTCAAAAACGAATGGAAACAGGTTGTTAATTTATGTAAATATAAAACATTTATGTATATACAAAAAAAAAAAAAAAATGTATAACATTTTAATTCTAAAACTTTAAATAAAGCTATTAAAATGTAGTTAAATTACATAATTTACTAAAAAAAAAAATGTAATAAAGTGCTGAACATCAGAATTGTATAAATAAAAAATAAAGCCTCGATTAAAAAAAATATTGGTTGTATGATATTACATTGAAAAATAAAGATAAATAAATTACATGAATTCTTTATAATAATAATGTAATTTGTATTAATATAATAAACTGTAAGCAATTTAGTAATACATCGTCTTTACATGTATTTCTCTTATAATGCTCTTATAGCAACAGAAAAATGATATTGTGGGCCTTTTAGCAATAAAAACTGATTTATTACTACTTATGCATAAATAAATGACTTGAAAATGATCCTATATGATATTGTTTGACTAGTTTTGGCCTGATTTTGGAGCTCAAGTTTATTTTAAAAGCACAAGTGCTGTTTGACATGCATTAAAACACGTTAGAGTGAGTTTACAGAGATACTTAAGCTGTGGCATTAGCATATTAATTAGACACGTGATAGATAAATCAGTCACACAGAATAATAAGGTCATTTCCAGCTCAGAGTTCCTGAAACTGAACTATATAAAGTACCAACTAGAATCAGAGCAAAGTTTACAAAGCAACAAGATGTTAACTACTACTATAAGTGCCGTTTTGATGAAGTCGGAGTATAATTAGAGGGATTTAATCACTGACACTGAAGAAGAGGGAAATTATCTCTCCGCTGCTTTTAAGTGATTGTTTTGAGTTCGATCATGTGATCGTGTTCAATCATGTCTAGACTCAAGAACGTTTGGGTGGGATCTAGGTTGGGTTGAAAGTTAAAGACTTAATGAAACACTGAAGATTACCAAGCTTTTCCATCACTAGGAGGTGTTTCCACTCAACTGCAACAGCCAATCACTGTGAGAGGAGAATCATGTGACCTTCAGTGTCTGGACTCCTATTGGTGGAGCTGCACATGTGCATGAAGTTGCATCACTAACAGTCTTCATTAATGTTTCACTTTTGCTCGCTTTGCCAATGCAAACTGCATCTCATTACTCTGATAAATGTAGAAGTTGAAGGTTGCATTAGAAACTGATTCCTCACATTCTCCTGTCTTCATTTACTGCTTAACAATTGCATGACAAAGAACTCAATAAAAGCCTACTGAGGATTCAGTATCTGAGCAGATCCTTGGCTCGCTAATGCAAACAGCAGCACAAGAGAAGCCTGCAAAAGCAGAAGGTAGCGGTGGGCGACTCAGGTTACCCGCTTCCAGCTGGACACAAGACCTCCAGTTTAATCACAAAACATGCCTTTTGTAGCAGACCGGGGCGAAGAATAAAAGACAAGAGGAGGTAAAAACCAGCAGATCTCACTGAGACTCCATG
The DNA here is from genome assembly GCF_003368295.1 of Carassius auratus. NCBI lineage: Eukaryota > Metazoa > Chordata > Actinopteri > Cypriniformes > Cyprinidae > Carassius > Carassius auratus. The sequence continues at coordinate 28,729 of NW_020524117.1, read as the reverse complement.
AGACCTGGTTTAAAAGGGTGTTTTTACCTGAATTCAGTTTTATTTTTTTCTAAATTAAATTTTCTCTTCCTTAACAGCATTTTAATGGTTTAATTAAATTAAATGTATTAATCAAAAAGCATGTCTAATTAATTGAAATCATGAAACTTGCACAATTTAACAGCAACTTTTCAGTTTTATCAAAAATTGCATTTTTAGTGCCATATGATGTAAAAAAAAAGTATTATTTCTAAAAAAAAATTTCAATTTTTTTTTTTTCATTTTAAATTCCATTTTCTCCCCAATTAAATATTTTTTTTCTGTCCTCCATTTTAATGGTTACATTAAATTAACAGTTAAATTAAATTAAATGTATTAATCAAAAATAATTTCTAATTAATTGAAATACGGAAACTTGTAAATTTAACAGCAATTTATTAGAAGTTAAACAAAAAATTAAAAAATTTTCCCTTCAAATTCTGTTTTTTTTTTTCATTCAAATTTTTTCTAGATTTATTTAGAATTTATCTATATTCATAAAAATTAAATTTGACAAACTCTTCATTTTTTGGCAAACAAAGTGCAAAAAACAAAAACACAGAAGAGGTTAATTTGGATGAATAATTGTGATTTTTTTTTTTTATAAAGTTAATAATAATAATTTTGCTATTATTTTAATTTGTAGTAATTTGTAGTAGTAGCAGTAATAACAGCAGTAGAATTAAACTAAGGAGTATATTAATATAATTGTCATAATTTCTTCAAGTTAAACCAAACTTTTATGACAGATTGTCATGAAGACCTTAAGTTTCTGTGTGCATGTGTTATGATGAGATATTTTCTCAACTAAACAGTGAAATGCTGTTGAAGTGTCTGATGAAGCTCACGTGTTTATGTCGTCATATAGTGAGACCGCAGAGGCTAAAACACCGCGAGCGTCCCTTCAGTGTACGGTAAACAGAACCACACCCATTCATTCACACAGAACATGCAGGATTCAGATTTACATGGACCTTTTGTGGCTTAATATTCACAGACACTAGTCCATATAACCATTTGATTTACTTAAACTGACCTGCTTTTGATTTCATTTTGATCTTCTGTAAGGCCCAAACGTTTAAACATGCCTCAGTTCATAGAAAGGCATTGAAGCTTTTTTTACACATCTGAAGTCATCCAGGCTCAGCCGAGCCAAAGTAAATAACACAGTAGGCAGGAAATCTGGGTAACTGTTCACAAATCTTTTGACTTATTGCTCGGTGACAAACAGCAGTGAAAACACACATAGCAAGAGAAAAACGACTGGCCTTTTAGGCCCCTTCCAAACAAGCAGATAGATTTTCTATAGGATTCTTTGTTTTGCTGTTTTATTTGGGCTCGTTAAAGCCCCAGCACTCCCTGATCTGACAGACAAGTCTGAACTGTAAATCAAACACAAGCTCTGGTACCTTCCACCGGCAACACGACCTATAAACACCCACAGAAACAAGCAAGGGTGGAGACTACCATCTCTGAAGGAATTCGACTCGGTTATATTCTTCTTAGGATGCAATTCATGTTAACCAACCCTATAAGCTCCATTTAAAAGATGCTTTTGGCCTAAACCAGGGCTTTTCAAACTGGGGACGCAAGAGAGTGAAGGGGCTCCATGGAAAGGTTTACAGAAAAAAAAGTGTAAAAAAAAGAAATAAAAATAATCAAATTATATAAAAATAAATTACATTATAATAAACGAGTAACTACACAAATACATAAAAAGTAAATACAAATTAATCAAATATTGCTTAAAACAATGATAGAGTAAAATGAATAATTAACAAATATCCAATACACAATAGATAAAAAATAAAAAATAAAAAAATAATAAGAAATTTAGTGAAATAAACAAATAAACGTTCGATTAAAACAAAAGTGAATTAAATACATTTAAACAAAAATGAGATAAACTATAATGGACTAAAACATGAAAAAGAAATTGAACAAAAAAAGCATTTGATTAAAATAAAAGTAAATTAAATAATTTTAAATAAATAATTTAAGATTAAATACACATTAAATAAACAAATAAATATGAAGAAATTTAATTATATTAAATGCAAAATTTATAAAAAATTATTCCAATGACTTTATTAACTAAATTACTTTATTTAGTATTAATTATTTACTAAATTAAGCATTTAAACAAAAAACGAACAAACAAACAAAAAAAAGATTAAAATGACTAAATACAACTTTTGAAAGTGGGTCTTTATGCTAAAACCTATATAGATGACTTTAAATTTAGGGATGGGGGTTTCTTGCATGAGGATGATCATATTTGGGGTCTGTGGCTTTTAAAAGATCGAGAACCTCTGGCCTAAACAAGCTTTCTGACCTTAAACCAGTAGCCTCTACACAGAAATCCCGATGCAAAGCAGTGAAAATGATGCAGATTTGACCTGCAAAGTCCAATAGAAGAACATGGAAGAGATGTATGGTATAAAGAATATGACATCAGAGTAAAAGCATTTGAAAAATGCCTATGAAGAGGTTAAAAACGCACTTCAGGAGCGTGATTGTGTGAGTCTGCATGAGATCACCGGACGCGCTCGACGCTTTCAAGCGCAGTCTCAACACAGATGGCATGTTGGGAGAGTAAATGATCAACTTTAATCACATACTGACCCACTGCACGGGTCTAAAGAACAGCAGAACAGCAGAACGTGTGCTTACAGAGCAGCATGGTGACTCAAGCGTTAATGCAATCCAGATAACACGCAGCATTCTTCTAGGAAAGCAGACACGCTTGAAAACCTCTGCCTCTAGCAAAGAAAAGCAGTCACTTTAAGACACAGAAACTGCTTAGTCTTAGGCTGACGTCAATACTATTGTTTGCTTTCGCTGGTTGCACTGGCCCCCGAAGGTCAAAGCTTCATTACAAACAATGCAATCTGACCTTTGCTACAATGCAGACGGGAGAAGCATTTCCCGCTCTGACCTAAAAACATTTCCTCGGGATCAGGCTGTGCTCGGCCAAGTCCTGCCGACCTCATGTGGTCAGACTAAACGTAATGGAAGAGGTTAACGTGATGACGGCGGACCGCAAGAGAAACCTGTGCAGACGTCCCACAGAAAGCCGGAGTTGTTTTTGGCTCTCGTGCATGTTCCAGCGCAGCGTGACTGAGAATATTATTGAAGAAGCTGTTCTATAGCAACCCTGAAATATTTGCTCGAGGTCTCTTTGAACGCTGACGTTCGTGTTGGTTTTCCACGTTCAGGTTTCGTTATTTGGGCTGAGGGCACATTACAGAAACTGTGATGCAATCCATTCTGGTGCAGGAATGTGAGCTTTCTGGAATTAGTGTGAGGAACTGAACTTTGGTTAGGGTCGCTTTAGCGAAGCCTTGCATCCTGTTGCTTCTTTTAGACTCCAAAACAATAGCGGATTCCACCGAGTTAGCACACAAATCCATGCGCAGCTTCACAGGCTTCTAGCTTCATGTGCAAGGTTTCCTTCCGGCGGTTCAGCCCAACCAGCGTGGCTCTTCCTCTCAAAGCACTTCAGCTGTGGCTTAATTAGCTGCACAGTAAAAGATGAGCCACTTACTTCTGTTGAAGCGTGTTTGCATATGGGATTAAATGTGGATTGTGACTTTCTATATCACAATTATAGCTTTTTTCCCATGCCATTATGACAATTGAGAGAAGGTCCAAATCATACATAAAAAAATAAAAAATTAATTGAGAGATGTCAAATCAGAATTCAGGGTTGAATAAAAAAAAAATCGAAATAAACTCCGAATTTAAAAAAAAAAAAAAAATCAAAATGTGAGATTCTGAGAATCGGAATCATGAGATAAAGATAATTGTAACTTTCTATCTCACGATTCTTTTTCACGTTTTTTCTTGCAATTCTGTTTGTTTGCTTTTTGCATGATGTTAACCCTGAATTATGATATATTTAAATAACGAATTATTCAAAGTTAAACAATTCAGACATAAAAAATCCCGATTACATTTATCATTTATATTTTACTCCGTGGCAGAAAAAAGAATTCTGAGAATCTGAGTTATGAGATCTGACAGATGTGCAGCTTTCTCAGAATTCCATTTTACTCTTTCAAATCAGTTTGTTTTGTTGTTGTTGTTTTTGAAAGATGTTAACTGAATTGCGCTATGAACTAGCGATTACAAGAGTTGATTTCAGGTGAGTTTTTTTTTTTCTTTTACTCTGTGACAAAGTAAAAAACTTAATTGTTAGATCTTAAATTAGAATTCTAAATTTATGAGATAAAAAAGATAGATAAAGGAAACAAACTTTTTCCTTCACAATTAATAGCTGCAAATGACTCCAAATCGGAGAAAAAGTCACATTTACCTTTTTTTTATTCTGTGGTGGAAACCAGCTTCTATAGGTTTCCATCTTTGGGTTTAAATGACAAATAATATTCAGATGGATTTAGATGGACGATTACACTAACTTAGCAACATCTACACTGTTACTGAGTTGAAGTGAATCAACCCTGAACTCAACTGAATCTGAATAAGTGAATAAAGGTTCTTCAAGTCTATGCAACTCAGACTTTTGTTAAACTGAATCAACACTGATCTAAATTGAGCATGAATAATGACACTATTGTATTCTCTAGAGTTTCATAATTGATGATCTTACAACCTTCACACTGTAATTTTCTTATTTAACACTGCCAAGTAATGACACTATGTGACGACTCTCTCTGTACTGAACAATCGTAGACACTGGGAACCTCTTTATCTCTTTACTACAGTCGGTTTAACGTGAATGCAAACACATTCACCTCGTGTCTTCCTCTGTGTGTGTGTGTGTGTGTTAAGGACAGCCCAAGGCCAGCAGCAGCTCTCTGCCCATCCAGTACAACACGTTCTGAGAGTTTGGCTTTGTGGAAGAGCTTTAGGAAACTAGTGAGGTCACTCACACTTTTCTCAGCCGCGTTTACCTGCACAGACACGTGAACATCCCAGTGTGACACAAACAGACACACACACACACACAGGTTCAGGACACTTGGCTACATGCTGCACGGTTTGGGGAAAAAACGAATTGGGATCATTCTGCTCATTCTGATAAAAATAAAAATCCAGGTTTGCTGTGGTTGTTTGTAGCGCTGCATAATTTGGCCAATAATGTGATTCAAATGACTACAATATACATATTAAATAAAGATAGTTTCTTTATTATATTCTTTTATTATGATCATTATTATTAATAAATAAAAATTAGTAATAGCAAAAAATAAATTCTTAATTTCACTAAAATTAAAAGAATGAGTATTAAGAATTATATATAAAAAAAAGGATAGAAGGGAATTATTTCAATTGAAATCTGAAATCTCGATGTAGACTATGTCTATTAAATGATAGTTCTTTTATTATGTTCATTATTATTACTAAATAAGTGATTCATAAAATGTGAAATTAATATTTTAGTGTCAAAATTTAAAAAAAAACAGTATTTAATAGTAATAACAATTATTTAAAAATACAATATAATACATTTAATTAAATTAAAATGTTCTACATAATATCTATTAAAAAATATTTATTTTTATTATCACTGAATACAAATTTGTAATAACTAAATAAATTAATATTACACTGAAATTTAAAAAAAGCACATAATAATTTCATTATAATGATAATAATCTCTAGAATAAAAAACTGAACTATAATAGTCATACAGAAACATGCTGGGTTAAAAGCCAAAGGAGTCTAAAAGTCTAGTAAAAAATACTAATAAAATAAAAATACAAATAAATCAGGCCTTGTTGCTTCTTCAAATCCAAGCGAGAAGCTTGGAGTGTTTTCTCTAGAGCGCAGGTCCACGCCCTGAACATCTGATCTGTCTGAACAGCTCCTGGAGACTTTCATTTACAGAGCCAAAGAAACCAAAGTAACTCCACAGTAACTCGTCCCACAACAGCAGGCCGCTGAGATCCGAACAAAGCCCAAAACTCTGCAACTTAAGACGAGCGAACCTTTGGCTCACCGCGCCGTTCCTGCTTCTGTTTGCATTAGGCATCTGACGAACCTGAGCGTCACAGACAAACATCTGATGCCCAGCGTCTCCATAATGACAGGAGACAATCCAACCCACCAGAACTGACTCAAATGAGTTGTTTTGCTCCAAATCGATCTACAACGAATGATACTGAAATTAAAGCAGCATTTAACGCCAACCCAGAACAGCCCAAACTAATGTCTTTTAACTCTCTGGTGGGGAAGCTGGCGCGCAGGAGGACCACAGTCCAACTGGTTTTTAATAATAGGCTTTTCCATCAGGCTTTGCCCTGGGAACACTTTCAGACGGCTTTATGGGGGAAGTTTCAAATCTCTGATCACTTCGGCTTTGGATGGCAGCTCATGTGTGACTAAGTCCTTCACAAACGCACTCCAGAAATCCCCGACCTACACTCTTACAGACAATAAACGCACAAGCAAGCAAACTTTACAATGAACACAACTCAGGTTTAACTAAACTGATCTGCATGCACTTATAAACCGGCTGTTGTCAACAAAAGAGAAGCTTAAAGGGCTTCCTGCACTTCTCCTATATTGTTTGGAAAATGGAAAAAGAAAAAAAAAATCTATATATATATATATATATATTAGTATTCTAACTTTACAGTTACTCAATCTTCAAAAAAATAATATAATATTTTTATTATATATTCATCCTATATTGGTTTTTATTTTAAGAAATAAATAATGATATTAGTTACATACACATTATTTTACAGTGAAATTCTTGTTTCCAAATATTTAGCCAAATATCAATGATTAAATTAATATTAATTTTCTTAGGCACAGTTTTTTTTATTACTTTAATTTTATTATTTTATTACTTTATTATCATTATTACTAATCGTAATCATAGTACTTTTATTAATTTATAGTCATATTGATAAATAAAAAATATAGGAAATAATAAAATGTTTGGCCAAAGCAAACCTGTAGCATTTTTATTTTTTTTTTACTTTTTATCAGGGGGGAAATTATACATACATACATATATATATATATATATATATATATATATATATATATATATATATATATATATATATATATATATATATATATATATATATATATATATAAATATATATATATATATATATATATATTTATTTATTTATTTATTTATCTATATATTTATCTATATATATATATATATATATATATATATATATATATATGTGTGTGTATATGTGTATGTATATATATATATATACACACACACACATTTTTTTTTTTTTTTTTTTAAGCTGGAAAGGGCAGGAAAGGATCTTAGCTCTAGTTTTCTAGATCTTAGGGTTAATTTTGATTTCATGCTAACTGGGAATGAATCACAGAAGTAAAACGGTTTATGAATTGAATTCAGTTTGCATGCAGAAAATCCTCAAATTTACAAATGTGCATCAGCTCCCAAAGCACAGACATGAAGATGCTTAATCGTTCAGTGCACACCAACTAATGAGGTCACACCATGATGTCATTCCTCAGCATCTCACACCTCCATGATGGAAAACAAATGTCGAACGACCCTAACAACACTTTCTTCACCGCCTACACGACTCTAATCATGTCTTCAACCCGTCACTTCCCTCCGACCGTGGAAAAATCAGGACAAATGTCAGAGCAGAATCAGCAAGAACCGCCTCCAGAACATCAGTGGGACCACTGGGGCGGCTGAAGACCACATGATGATCAAAGACATATTCTGGAAGGAAATTGATACGGTACGGAGTGATCATGTCAAACCACACTCGCAGAGGCCTGAGGGACACAAAAAAGCACAAAGGAGGACCAAACAAGAACTACCGACTGTGCAGTTCATGATATTATGACATTAGCCACTCAGCTCAAGTCCAGACCACTTTACAGTTTATTCTGGACATGAATCACAGGCCAGAGAGTTCTTCATCCAACCGTTTCAATTATCCCTTCTTGTCTTTGACATTAGAGAGCGATCCGGTGAGATTTATGACGCTGTGCCCTTCTCGTGTTTATTTAGCTGGGATTCTCCTCCATCTCTGAACACGAAACGCTGGAGAGTCTCGATAACGCTCAACCTTTCCACGCGGGTCTAAATGTGTGTCAGTGAAAACCCCCCACCCACTGTTTCTGGACAGGAAGACAGCGTCATTCAGGAAGTGCTGTGTTCATCCCAAAATAAAGAACTCCTCCACACACGTCCTGTGTAATACAACTACTACAGCAACAAGGAAGAGGAGAATTCAATAAAGGACTCATGCTGCAATATAATGTGTCTTAATTGGAAAAAATAAATATTTCATGAAAACCTAGTATGTTTCAGAACTCAACACATCCTCCACGGTCCAAAAATAAGTATATAAAAAAACACACACACACACACACACACACACATATATATATATATATACTTTATATGAATAAGGATGCAAATAAAATAAATAAAAATAAATACATTATAAAAACTATAAAAAATAAATAAATATATTTGAAAATGAATGAAAAAGAAAACATTTATGTAACAAAAAATTTGCAGTTGGTTTTTATGCAAAACAGGCCAGAAAATATGTTTCTGGCACAGAAAGTGATAATAATAATAATAATTATTATTATTATAAATAATAAATTTCCTAAAGGATCAAACCCATGAGAAAAATATAAAATAATATATATTTCTAACACTGTATATGAATAAATAGCTTAAAAAATACATTAAAAAAACAGGAGGATAAATAAAATATAATATAATAAACAATAAATAAATGTACAAGATGCAAAAAAAAAAGCAAAAAAATGTTTTATAAAAAAATTAAACAAATTTCAGTTGGTGTATACAATCCATGCAAAGATGGCACTTCTTAAAGGTACAGCAGCAAAAGCAGGCCATAAAAATATGCTTCTGGCACAAAAACAACAAATTCCAGGGGAAAAAAACGCTTTTTTTTTTCTTTGTGCACCTAGTTTGTACTGACAAAGTTTGTCCTCCATCCAACCCTCTCTATCGTACGTGTATTAAATCTAAATACAGGCTACTCCTACTGCGTAAGACGAGTGGAAAACTCTGATGCAGAGCAGGGGTGACTGGTTATTAGGTCACCGCATTGACATGTCACGGCTCTCCAAACACACATCAAGCCCAGGAAAATCTCTGATTCTGACACACACAGAAACATGAACAACAGGAAGTCCATCCTGACGTGTCCTCAGGCCCTCACACCTCAAATTTCATCACAAACCTGAATGAATGAAGTTTATTTGCTCACAAACATACGTAACCAGCCAAGAACCGCAAGGATATTAGGTTGGGCATCACCATGGCAATGTTTGCATGTATTTTGCTATGAGCAACCGATTGCCAAATATGGAAGAAACATCCTGTGACCCCAGCTGTACAGGTGACAGTTTTGGTATTGAATGCATGCATAATCTATTTCCAGGATTTACACAAGCACTGGCACATAAAACAACAGCGACCGCGTGAGAAATCACATAAAAGCCACAAGCAACGCAGCCTGATGCATTTGGACCGGCTTCAAGAATGTCACAGGCCGGCTAAAGGTGTTTGGCACCAAACACAACCCTTATGAAACTACATCTTAATATTTAAGCCTCTGGAATCCGGAAATTCTCCAGATTTCTAAATCTTAATGAACCCAAGAATGCAAGTAATGGTGCAACTTCTCTCACACAGGACCAACTAAAGAAATCCAGCAGAGACGAGACAGATAATCGAGTAGGGATCAATAGACACTGGGTGGATGTTTGTTATCTCTTATCTGCTGAGAATGAATCATGTCAGCAGCTCTTTGACATGAGCACAAATACTTTTGGTTTATGATGCAACTCTGCAAACCAAAGATGTTGAGTAAGAGACGGCTGGGAGGAGATTTGCTTATTATTCACTTCTATATAGTAAATGAATACATTTATACTCGATTTATTCATATTTTACATTTATTTTACATTTATGTAATTTATTACATACTTATAAAATGTATAAATAAATAATGAATGATAAATTCAATAAATAATATTTATAAATACGAATATATATTTTTTTATTTATGTTTTATGTATAAATATTATTATTTATTATGTATTGGTAATTATTAATAAGCAAATGTAAAATATATTCATATATATATTCATATATATATATATATATATATATATATATATATACACACACACACACAGACATACTGTGACATTAACATGTTTTTGGGGGGATATGGTATGACAGTTATAGTATCTTTTGACATATATCCTAGTAAAATAAAATCCATGCATTCCTTATAAAACCATAGAGCCATATAAATACCATGGTACATGATTTTTTTAGAATGCTTTAGCAACACTGAGCTTTGTCTGATACCAACTTTGTAAGACAGAGAGAGCTATAACAACAAAAATACTAGTTTTTTTGCTTTTTACACGAACCATGGTAAAGTCACCGAACGCTTACAGAACACTAGAAATGCATGCATTTCAGTACTATGGTATATATAAGATACCATCAGTGTGTGATGGTTGTTTATTTTAACACAAAAAAATAACAATTACAGACACTAGAAATGTTAATTATAATGGTATTACATCTGGCTCAAAATGTAGTACCTTGCTGAGGCACACAGGGTTAATTCAGGGTGATTTGGCCACTTTCCCAGTCACCTCTATTACAAAAGTGACACAGTTTACCGGAGTGCATCATGCTGCACTGATACAAATTAGTTCCAGGACACCACAGCACTCCTACAGTCATGTAACAAGGGTTAAACGTTCATCACAGACTCTTTGGTCCGGACTAGTGAGAAAGCAGAAAGCACTGAATTAACTCACCGATGGACACGAGCTTTATATTCTCTCTGTCCAGGAACTCGAGCGCCACGGACACGTTCTCCAGCTTCATCTGTCTGAAGTTGGGTCTGGCGTGGTATTTTCTGTACATCTTCTTCTGGCTGAGCACCTCGAGGAGAGAGATGAGTCTGAGTCCATCGCTCAGGTCCAGCTGCAGGTCCGCGACGCGTTTGTTGACGCTCTTCAGGTGCTCGTTACACCAGCGCGTAAACGTGTTCTGCTGGATCTTCTTCCACGGCGCGTCGTCCGCCAGGTCTTTCTCTGTGACCGGCATGATGGTTTAATACTCGTATGATGTCTGGTTAATAACTCAGGATGTGTCTCGTGTGTCTGCGCGTTGGTGCGCTCCTGTATTCCTAGCGAGTTCTGTCTCGTGGACGCGCTTGTGCGCGCTATTATATACGGCGCGCGGGTGACGCCACCTGCACAGCATAAACCCAACCTGCATTTAAACAGCATGTTATGTTACAGCCCTTCTCTCTCCTAATAGCTCCTTCAAAATAAGTCCATGGCAAGAGGATAACTATATATATTAGGGATGCACTGATATAAAACATTTGGCCGATACCGATAACAATATTTTATTTTTATTTTAATTTATGCGGGTTTTCGAATCATTTGAATCATTTGAGTCAGATCGCTACTTCAGAGCGGATTCGCGAATCATTTGAGTCAGATCGCGACTTCAGAGCCGGTTCGTGAATCATTTGCGTCATTTGAGTCAGATCTCGACTTCAGAGCGGATTCGCGAATCATTTGAGTCAGATCGGGACTTCAGAGCGGGTTCGCGAATTATTTGAGTCATCTGAATCATTTAGCGTCATTTGAGTCAGATCGCGACTTCAGAGCGGGTTTACGAATCATTTGAATCATTTGAGTCAGATCGCTACTTCAGAGCGGATTCGCGAATCATTTGAGTCAGATCGCGACTTCAGAGCCGGTTCGCGAATCATTTGAGTCAGATCGCGACTTCAGAGCCGGTTCGCGAATCATTTGCTTCATTTGAGTCAGATCGGGACTTCATAGCGGGTTCGCGAATCATTTGAGTCAGATCGCGACTTCATAGCGGGTTCGCGAATCATTTGAGTCAGATCACGACTTCAGAGCGGGTTCGCGAATCATTTGAGTCAGATCGCGACTTCATAGCGGGTTCGCGAATCATTTGAGTCACATCGCGACTTCAGAGCGGGTTCGTGAATCATTTGAGTCAGATCGCGACTTCAGAGCGGGTTCGCGAATCATTTGAGTCAGATCGCAACTTCAGAGCCGGTTCGCGAATCATTTGCGTCATTTGAGGCAGATCGCGACTTCAGAGCGGGTTCGTGAATCATTTGAGTCAGATCGCGACTTCAGAGCGGGTTCGTGAATCATTTGAGTCACATCGCGACTTCAGAGCGGGTTCGTGAATCATTTGAGTCAGATCGCGACTTCAGAGCGGGTTCGCGAATCATTTGAGTCAGATCGCAACTTCAGAGCAGGTTCGCGAATCATTTGCGTCATTTGAGTCCAGTGGCGGCTCTTTTAAATTTATTTAAATGTAATGCAAATAAATACAAAAAGTAATTCTGGAAAAATCTACAAGGTAATTTTACACAATCTAAACATATTAATAAAAACAAATTACTTTTAGTACTCTTATAAAATCCAATCAGGCAATCATACATTTCACAATTTAATATTTATATATGAATGTCAAGAATTCAGAAGTGTATATATTTATAATGCTTACACTACACTACACAGAAATAATATACAATTAAATTATGCATCCCTAATATGTGTGTGTGTATATTTATATTAAACAAGTTAAATAAATATTAAATAGTAGAAAATAAGTACATTCATACTAACTCCTTTGCACTTATCTGCAATGTTGCTTGTGTTCTGTAAAACACAATAAAAATTATAAAATTAAAAAAGAAAATCTAGATATACACTTTTCTGTTTTGCTTAAATGATATTAAAGCATAAGCATACTATTGCTATTATCTTGCTCTGTTTGATTTTTCCTTAGAATTTTTCTTTTATTTATTTTTTATTTTTTACAAATAAATGATAACGAAGAAGAATGAAGCATAAACTCATTTCTAATTGTTATCTGGACAAATAACAAAAGATAATAAGGAAATAGAATGGACAAAAGCATCTAAGGCCACAATTATTATGTTAACCTAACATAGAACTATTTTTGCTGAAATAAAATATAATATATGGGGGAAAAAAGTGAACTAAATGAAAATTAGAAATGTTAGCTTGGAAAACAACTGAAATAAGTTTAAGTTGAAGCACTAAAATTACTAACTTTACATTTTAATACATATTTTTTTATTATATATTAAATATATTTAGAATTATAAATATATGAGTTTTCTCCTGAATCAGGTGAGAAATCTGCACAGATCAAAAACTGTTTACAAATAAAAACAGTTCAAAATGAATAGATTAAGATGAGAGAGACAACAGGAGATGAACTTTTTCACTGAAGGAAATATTATTATGGATTATGGACTCATGTTTGGACTTTCATTCTGACGGCACCCATTCACCGGTGATGCAATGCTGTTTCTCTATAGAGCTGATGAAGAAACAAACTCATCAATATGGTATGATCTAAGGGTCAGTAAATATTGTTCAGCAAATGTTTTGTGAACTATTCCTTTAAATAAAGACCAAAATAGATTTTGTAAGTAAATTTAAGTCGAGTTCGCTGCATGCAATATTTGTCCTGTAATGATTTGTCTCGGCTCTTTGTTAACTTTTAACCTCAGTGACGATGATGTTGGATGAAGGCGGCTGCAGTGACTGAAGCGATAGGATTTCTGTTACAATATTTCACCTTTCTGAGCTGAGTAAAGCGTCTAAGGCACAGATTACAGTCTCTGTCTGTCTGTGTCTGGACTCAAATCCACAGGCTGCTCCAAACCAGGGCCTTAGGCACGGCCCGACTCATCTGAGGATGATGTATTGTAGGACAAGCAGATTGCATGAGATCTCTGATAGAGCTGGCATCACATTTCCAGGTGCTTCTTCTGAATCATCAAGATGTCACTGTTAGAGATCAGCACTTATTCAGAGACACATACTTAACAATGAATCTGCACTTTTTACTGTACTGCATTATTTCTGAGATTCACAGAACGTATGAGCAATACTTTTTAAAGGATTTTCGTCTTGTGCCACTAAAATAGCCTTCAATATGTCCCATGTTCCTGCCACAGTTAGCTAACCTCTGATGAATAAGAAAATGCACATTTGTCATAAAAGGCATGCATTTAATTTTAAAGTTTTAGAGTTTTAAAGCTGATTCAACAAAATGCTTTTTTTTTTCAGTAGTGATTTAAAAAAAAATGTAAATGCATGATTTGGAAGATCAATTTGTTTGCACTCTACCAGCAATAATAATACACACACACACACACACACACACAGGTCTACCTGTCTCATTCACCACAGGATGTTTCCTTTATATAGATATATATATATATCTGTAGTTTCAGTATGACTAAAATATACTTATTTATAGACACTGCTCGAGCATGTTCGGTTGGCTATGTATAGCTTAGCTGTTCAAATTCCCCTAAAATAAATAAATCAATAAATAAGTGCAACAGAAATATTATTAAACTGAGCACAAGAACAGAGCGCATGTGATTTTAAATCTCAAGTTTACACTCTCCTGACTTTCAGACAAAAGAACAATTCAGCAAAGTTATTCGAGACATTCCACACCTGACTGGACACAAGGAGATGTGTTTGAGAAAGGAACACTTATAATCTTGTTCTGAGAACAAATATATATCTTGTAAACGCCAAAGACGCTTCATAATGCATATCTACAGAAATAGAAACAGAAGTTGAATATATATATATATATATATATATATATATATATATATATATATATATATATATATATATATATATATATATATATATATATATATATATATCGCTCGCCCGGGGCATTGGACACCATCATGCACAGATACATGCGCTAACCAATTTCGACATAAACGTCTGAGAAAGATTCAGCGATGACAAAAGCTCGTACAAGCTCTGCTGATTCGTTCACAGTCACCGTTTCTGAGTGCGCATTAATGTATGCGGTCCATAAGGTATGGCTTTGTGTGTACATGTGAATAAGGAGAGGCCACAAGAAGTTTGAGATCATGTTTAATGGAGCTCAAGTAATAAAGAATGAGATTGGTTATGCATTAACATCCGTCTGCATGGCGTAAAGCCATTACACTAATATTAATGTAAGAATAAGACTTTGTGTGAACATTTTGATACTTTTGGTTTGTACATTTGATGCAGCAGACTTTCAAGCAGTGTTTTTTTTTTTAATAAAATTGTTTCAATTCATTTAACTTTTGATGCTGGTTATTGGTCACCTGTGGTATTGATTTAGTATCGATACCGAGGTATTAGATTTTGGTATCGTACCGAAGCCAAAATTGTGGTATCGAGCCATCCCTACTCTGGATGTATACAGTTCTTGAAGGGTGGGCAGGGGAGCACCAATAATCCTTTCAGCAGTCCGAACAGTTCTCTGTAGTCTTCTGATGTCTGATTTTGTAGCTGAACCAAACCAGACAGTTATTCTGTCTGATTAAAGTGACAAAGGGCTCTCCTCAGTTTGTGGAGGAAGCAAACACGCTCCTGTGAGTTGAACGTAGTAATCAGATATAGTAATTTTAGTCCAGTTCGAGTCCTTTTCCAGAGCTTCAGGTCTCTGCTTAAATATCAACAAGTGTTAACGCTGTGATCTTCCCTCTATTTGTAACATTCCTGTGAAAGATCAAGTTACATACTTAGGAATTTTAATTAATAAAGACCAAAAACCAAGATGCAAAATAAATGTTGACCCTTTAAGAGTGAAAACAAAAAGAAAACTTATTTGTCAATAAGAGGAAGAATTTTACTCTTTAAAGCCGAAGGATTGTCTCGACTGACTTATGCTGCTCTTTCCTTGGAGGTTGATAAAGGAACACTGAAAAAAAATTGATAGCATGTTAAACAATTTTGTTTGGAAAAATAAAACTCACTATATTAGGAAATCTGTTAATAATGAACCAAACTAAATGAGGGGGACTGGATTTTGTAGATTTTACTACCTTATATAATACTTTTAAAATTAATTGGCTGAAGAATTTCCTTAAAAATCCCTCCTCACTTTGGAATATTATCCCTTATTATATTTTCTATAAAGTTGGTGGCCTAAATTTCCTTTTACTTTGTAATTATAATATTTAAAAAATCCCTGTCAAACTTTCTAATTTCCATGAGCAGATGCTCTTGGCCTGGTCCTTAATATACAAACTTTCAGAGAGAGATAATACCAATTCCTTACATAATACCTTATTGAGAAAGTATGGACTTTGCCTCATAGATATCTGCTTACCAACAAAGTAAAAGAAAGTTGCTGTTTTTGTCATTTTTCTTTAGAAGTCTTCATTCATTTATTTTGGCAATGCTCCTACACTGAAAAATTTTGGTCAGTTGAGTCAGATCGCGACTTCAGAGCGGGTTCGTGAATCATTTGAGTCAGATCGCTAATTCAGAGCGGTTCGTGAATCATTTGAGTCAGATCGCTACTTCAGAGCGGTTCGTGAATCATTTGAGTCAGATCGCTACTTCAGAGCGGTTCGCGAATCATTTGAGTCAGATCGCGACTTCAGAGCGGTTCGTGAATCATTTGAGTCAGATCGGGACTTCAGAGCGGGTTCGCGAATCATTTGAGTCACATCGCGACTTCAGAGCGGGTTCGCGAATCATTTGAGTCACATCGCGACTTCAGAGCGGGTTCGCGAATCATTTGAGTCAGATCGCGAATTCAGAGCGGGTTCGGGAATCATTTGAGTCAGATCGCGACTTCAGAGCGGGTTCGCGAATCATTTGAGTCAGATCGCGACTTCAGAGCGGGTTCGGGAATCATTTGAGTCAGATCGCGACTTCGGAGCGGGTTCGGGAATCATTTGAGTCACATCGCGACTTCAGAGCGGGTTCGCGAATCATTCGAGTCAGATCGCGACTTCAGAGCCGGTTCGCGAATCATTTGAGTCAGATCGCGACTTCAGAGCGGGTTCGCGAATCATTTGAGTCAGATCGCGACTTCAGAGCGGGTTCGGGAATCATTTGAGTCAGATCGCGACTTCGGAGCGGGTTCGGGAATCATTTGAGTCACATCGCGACTTCAGAGCGGGTTCGCGAATCATTCGAGTCAGATCGCGACTTCAGAGCCGGTTCGCGAATCATTTGCGTAATTTGAGTCAGATCGCGACAGAGAGGGTTCCCGAATCATTTGAGTCAGATCGCGACTTCACAGCAGGAGGGCAGGGTTTCATATTTTTTTGAAGCACCCCTCGGCGCTGCCATTGGATAGCGGACACCCACCTGCTGTTAGCATTCCATTGACTCCCATTGATTTTGGCGTCACCTTGACAGTGAATAACTTTGCATCTGAGGCATTTAAAGACTCCATTTGTCCATTCATTATTTCCAAAGAAATACGAAAAATGTATAAAAGGCCTCATTACCTTGTATCTTACGTTGTGGCCACATAGAAGCAATTTTTGTAAAAAATAGGCTAACGATTGCTTCATAACCTCTCGCACAGTAATGAAATTACCGTATGGACAGGAGGAGAAGCTCACAGGCAATCTTTTATGGCATACTGTCATGACTGTTGAGACATTTACGTCAAGTTCAGTTTGAGTGCAGTACGCTCGATCCCCAGGAAGTGCGTGCTTCTAATTGTCTTTACTTGTCTCCGTTGAATCCAATGGGGTCGCATACGTCGGGAGCATGGAAACATTTGGATTCGTGCTGAAATAGAGAGGTATAGACATCAGCTTCACCTTAGATTAATTTGTTTTTGGATTTATGTTTTTATAGCCTAAACTAATAACTGTTTTTATAATGTTTTTAAAGATTTTGCTTTAAACTACAGGCATTTTCTTCGGAAGTAATAGGGCAAATGCGACTCTTTTTTTTTTCTTTTACTCTCAAAACGCAATCGTATGTTTTTTTTCCCTTTTAACAATGCAGCAAACATTTTTAAATATCTTAAAAATACTTTGTCATGTTTTTTTTTTTTTTTTTTTTTTTTTTTAAGTAGTTTACAATTGGCCAAAATCTAGAAATGATGATGCTGTAGCCTATTGGCTGTGACTAGCGTTAGATCTATATTTTTTCCTTTTCTTTTTAAATAAAGAAAACGCTATACTTTATTATTATTATATTATTAGGCACCCGAGCCGGTTTCGGAACGGTAATAATATCAGAGGAATGCAGAACAGAAACGTTAAAATCACACCATAAACACACCATAACAAATGTTTAAAACGGTTTCAAGAAATGAGAGGTATATTTACTTTGTTTCGCAGTTTGCAATATCAAGCAGCATTAAGGACTGTTTTTGTAATAACTAGAAGCTAATGACACCAGAAGCCACACACATACAATATGCCGGCGATTGCTTGCTTGCAAAACTTACATTTTATATGCATGTATATATATATTTTAAAAAAACGATTCAGTTGATGCCCCGAAAAGACTCAAACTAGTCATGGAAAGTGAAGTTGTTTTATTGAAGTCATGCACATCACACTTGTTAGTGCAGATACCCTTTATCTGTATTCCAGAAGCTCGTGTTATATCATTCTCTTTACAAAATAGAATTTTGACAATTAACTATCTTTGTTGTTCAAAACAAAAGTGTAATTCTGAGCACTTAGTTCAAGAAAAAAAAAAAAACACCTCAAAAACAATATTTAGGAATTCCAACTATATCAGGCAGTGTATATATCTGTACTCTACTGACTTTGTAGGCAGTGGGTGACCGGTTTAAAGAGATCTTTAGCTTTTAGGTTTAGCTTTGAATTAAAAACTTAAAAAGACTTGAGACACTATATTCCTATGAACTGACAGAGAATGAAAAAACAAAACAAAAATACAAACTTGATGCTTACAAAAAGCAGCCTCGATAGGTTCAGCAACCCTGTTTAAATGTACTAAAACTTTTATCTAAGGTTTGTTGCTGTTAACTAGTTCCAAAAATTTCATTTGCAAATGAAATTCATTTTTGCAAATAAAAAAAATAATAAAAAACCTTCCATTCCGAATAAAATGAAAACTGCATGTTCAAGACAAATTAAAGCTACAAATGCATCTATAAAACTAAATTAAAATGACCTCTAACGGAGAGCTGGTATCTCAATTAAAAGGAAGAGACAGGGCCAAGGCATCATATCCTAAAAACTGGCTTCAGCAGCAAATTAGATGTGACCGAAATCATTTATATCCAATGTTTATTTTGTGACTATAACATATTTACACACAAACATTCATACATACATATTTACAAACGGCCTGTGAGCATTCTTCCAACGTGAAGGATGATGTTCCAAACGGATTTTAGAAATAAAACATTACATCATGCTTTCGATGCAAGAGATCTGTTTAAAGCTATCCCTTCTGTGCTACAAGCTTTGCTTTTTTGCATTCATAGTCAAATCCATGTTGAAGTGTTCAATGGATTTTTGTTGCAGTGTGTCTTTCCAGTAAAACAAAAAAAGATGCAAAAACAAATCCTCGACACGTTGAACCAGATGAGTTGGGCTTTTTTGCTCCACGACTGTTTATTTACAGCACAGCAGACAAATGTGAACCACACACCAAACACATCATTGGTTAATTCATCTTCCTGGAGTCTCAAAGCAACTTGCACATCCACATTTTAACAACCCATTCCCGTTCACCCTTAAAATAATTCTCTCTCTCACCCGAGAGTGGATCTGTGACTCTTTCACCCATTAACCCCATTCATTTTAAAGCCTTTGCATCTAATTTCATTCAGTAAGAACTAACTTATGTTACAGGTAAGGCAGCAGAATCCCAGAGCCTTTTTCAGGAGGTACTGTAGGAGTTTTAGTACTGAAACGATGGAAAGTGCTCTATCTCATCCAAACAGCAGGACAGTGTGTTGGTAAGAAGCTACTTTTGTTTGCGTTTTCCGTTATCGGTTTGACACTGACCGTAATCCTAACATGTCAAGAACGTCGAATTTGAAAACCACCTAGATACTTGTAGTGTCTCTGACGTGAACATTTGCTTACACAAGGTACAATAGAAACAGCCATAGAGAACAACAACAACATCACTGTGCTAGAAGCATGTCGGCTTGAACACAATAACAGCACAGACGATGTGAAATTGACTTTTTTTCCATTTGAATTGATGATGCGCTGCATGAGTGGCACTTCAATGTGAACTAGTCCTAGTAATATTTAAAATAGGCACTTCGCCCCTCTGTGCCCTAGAGTTCAGATTCTGATTTGGTTTGTACATCTAACTGGATTACCACAAGTGACATGGCAAACCACAAGAAGAGTCCAAGAAACAAAAACTTGCTAAACAAAACGGTAGACCTAGTTTAGGCCATTTTAATAATTCAAATTCCCATCCGAGTGACAAAAATGCTGATAGATTATTTATTCTATAATATGCATTACACAACTTTATTCCCTCTTTTTGTTTTCTATACTATATACATTTGCATTTTACACAGACATTGGGACTGTATTGTCCAAACGAGGTATTACGTTCAGGTTTAGACTGTGTTGGCTAAAGCTGACACTGGGATTGGACAGAGGGCGGAGCTAGGTGGTAGAGACGAGTGTTCTGATTGGTTCTCAGGAGGAGCTCTTGGACAAGTTGGGATAAATCACCACTGCTGTCACTGCAAGCACGGCTGCAACCACCGTTATCCAGGGCATCCAACCGCTCTGAAACAAGGAGGATGAGAAAAACAACAGCAGTGGAATTAATTAAGGTTATTTAAGATGCACCAGAGCAACCAGGACAGAAGCGCTGGAGACTGGAGCTAAAGAGACAGAGAGAGAGACCTGGGAGATAGTGAGAGACAAAGAGTTGCAAGAGAAATACCAAACACACACACACGAAAAAAGGGATAGAAAGAGAGAGAAGATAGGTAAAGCAGATATTTAAGTAAAACTGGGAGAGCCAGTTACCCCACAGGAGTTATAAAACAAATAAAAGGGGGAAAAAAACATCTTTCTTCAAACTCAAAGAAATAAAAGCTGTGTTTAAAGGAACGGTTCACTCAAAAATGAGTGTTGTTTCAAACCTGTATAACTTTCTACTTTTTCTACTGTGGGACACAAAAGGAGTATTTTAGCAGAATTATAAGTGTACACTGACCAAAAAATGTAATACTAATAATAATTTATCTTTAATATATAATGAAAAAAATATAAGTTTTCTTTTGAAATATAAAAATCATATAAATAAATGCATTACTACTGAAAGAGTTGTACTGTAAAATGAAGTATTTAATGATGATTAAATATTTTACAAAATAATAATAATTTATTATAATAAATTATTCAATATAATACATTATAATAATAAAAACTATATTTATATTAATATTAAAACAAAAATAATCTTTTTTTTTTTTTTTTTGCTTTGAAACAAACTGGAGATTTTCTATTTATTGGTTTAATTTTGAAAATAAAACTGGAAACAGCAATTTTGTTCCTCTGATTTATGAAATTTACACTGGCCATACTTTCTGTAAACAAAAAGTATAAAAACTAAAATCTCATCCAAAAAATAGGGAACAAGCAGTGTTTATGAATAAGAACCAGTGCCACAGATGGCAAAATGTGCCTTAATGTGCAAAAGCATTAATAAGCAACATCGGTTTATTCCTTCATTGCTTGGAAATGAGCAGCATGCACATTCATCAAAACCTCTTCTTTAGTGTTCTCTGAATGATACTAAGTCATACAGGTTTGAAACAACATCAGGGGGAATACATGATGACAGGATGTTTACTTTTGGATGAAATATGCCTAAGTTGAAGAATAGCAAAAGCAAGATGACATAATGACCAAAACGCAACCACAACAGAACAAAAAAAGAAAATAGCATCCAAAATCCACAAATGCAGAGATTTATATGACCATTACAGTGATCCAAGCAATACAAGACAGTAAATGTGCTTGGTTAGTAGTTGGTGATTCTGGGTGGAGTTCCCACATGTTGCCAAGCACCGAAAAGGGATTTTGGTGCGAAGCGGGTGCAGAGATGACGGATGAGAGTTTGCCATGCACAGGTCGTATATACACACGTGATGATATATACAGAGACACACAAACAGACTCAACAGGAGCGTGTGTACCTTTCTACCACAACTGGCCGAAGCACCAATACAGCAAAGCCAGGAACAGACCGATGGAAATGGCTTGGACAGGCTGCAATATGGATGGCTAGAGGAGGGAAGGGATATTACAAATAAAACAAAAAAATCAATCTTCAAACTATTCAAGGGAAATCAGGCTGGGGAGTCGAACAACTACAACAAACATACACACATATACAAACAAGAACGGGCAAATAAAGGGGTGTGGTGGAAGGGGCATCGATAAATCAACTAACAAAACAAAAAAAACAGTCTTAAGTGTCAATTTTTCAAAATTGAAAGCTGAATAAATAATCTTTTTCATTGATGTATGGTTTTGTAAGGATCGTACAATATTTGGCTGAGATACAACTATATGAAAATCTGGAATCTGAGGGTAAAAAAAAAAAATATTGAGAAAAATCACTTTTGAAATCGTCCAAATCAATTCTTAGCAATGCACAATACTAATCATAAATTAAATTTTGATATATATACGGTTGGAAATTTACAAAATATCTTCATGGAACATGATCTTTACTGAATATCCTAATGATTTTGTCATAAAAGAAAAATTTATAATTTTGACACACATACAATGTTTTTCACTGCTGCAAAAATAGCCGACGACTTAAGACTGCTTTTGTGCTCCAGGGTCACAAATATCAAACGCCCCAGAACCACAAACAGATTTAAACATCCAGAAGCAGGACAGTGGTTCAAGGCTTTAATAAATCAAATAAATTGAATTAAAGAACTATTTATCTACAATATATCGGTGTTAAATTAAAATCAACGACACATGAAGGGATTGTGACTGCAATTAGCAGCAGAAGGGATCGTAATGAGGGAACTGTGGGATTAATAAGGTGAGAACTACAGTTTTGTGTAGCACATTTGAAAAAACTAAAAGTGCACAAAGAGAGAAACAAAGTAAAATAAAATAAAAAGTAAATATTCTTCTCTTGGGTGAACCTGAAAATGAAAAATCTCAAGTCTTTGAGTGTTTAATAAATATAAAACTTAATGAGCTCATAAAAAAAACAATATCCAATGAAAGCTAGTGTATTTTAGCTATAGCTTTCAGGGTCTTACAGAACATCTGAATGCACCTATGATGCCTACAAATGCTGAATCGCAAATAATATTTGCTAATGACTCACAAAATCATGCCAGATATTTTTTTCCAAAAGTTGTGTAAAACAGTAAGATAAATGACTAGTTGTTGACAATCACACTAACTGGTGTAATGTAGGCAACAGCTAATTCACTGGAGTTAGATCTTCATGCTTGCTGAGGTTTTGTGCTGATGTGTGCTGGCTGTGAGACTCACATTGCTGCCCTTCTCCTGCAGGAGCTTGAGGTTGACCTTGCACTGCTCCAGCTCGTCGTTGATGGAGCGTTTCTCCTGCTCCGTCTGCTCATACTGCTGCCGGAGATCTGAGAGCAGATTCTGAGTCTCGTCGTACTGGAGAGAAAGGGAGAGGTTGTGCAATCATTGCACCCCAAAAAAAACAACTTTTTTTTATTTATTTTTTTAAAGTAGACTCATCTGCTCACCAAAGCAGTATTTATTTGATAAAAAATACAGAAAAAGCTGTTCAATTGTGAAATATTATAATTGTATAAAATCTATTTTATATTGTAATTTATTCCTGTGATGCTCCGCTGTATTTTCAGCATCATTCCTCCAGTCTTCAGTGTCACATGATCTTCAGAAATCATTCTCACATAGTGATTTACTACTCAAGAAACATTTTCATTTCCTACTGTATAATGAAATCAGTTCTGCTGCTTTATATTTTTGTGGAGATTTTGTATTTCAGGATTCAATCATCTTAATGCAACCTTGCTGAATGTGTTTATGGTTTTCAATAAAAGGTCTTGGGCTGCTCGTACCTCCTTCTGCAGGTCTCTGGTGTGGCTTTCAGCTCGAGCCAGCTGGATCTTCAGTTTGCTAGCGTCCTGTAGGTGCTGGTCTTGTATCGAGCCCAGTTTGTTTTCCAGGTCACCCTGGGATTTCTCCAGAGCGTTTAGGCTGCTGCTCAACGTCACGCTCCGCTCTCTGGAGCTGAGAAACAAAGACAGGAAAAATAAAGTCAAAGACATTTACCTTTTTTACATCCTGTGGAGTTTTCAGAATGGAATGAATTTGTGTCACGGAAAAGAATGCTGTAGAACATTCCTAATGATGATGTGATGCTTTAGGTCAGATGAGCTCATAGCGGTAACTTATAAAATGATAACTTCAGTACAGAGACATGCACACACTGCCAAGGGTGGAGGTTAAGTTCAAGACAAAGGTACTTAAATATTACAATGGTAACCAGTTGTTTAAAAAAGTATTATTGGAGAAGTCTTTTGTAAATACAAAGAGATGCACTTGTGTAATATGATGATTCAAACATTCTTCATTTAAGAGAGCAGGTGTGGAATCAGACAGTGTACTCGAACACATTTAAACCTAGTGACTCATGTTTGCTGTGTGCAATGATCTAAAGGACACACCCACCTGTCGAGCTCTTGCTCTAGTCTGTGGAGTTTCTGCTTGAGTGTAGTCTTCTCAGCCCGCAGACCGTCACATTCATTCTGCAGACCAGAGCATTCGGCCTGAAGCTTCTCCAATTCACCTGACACAGAGACACAGAGAGGAAAACCTCATTATAAAACTGATTCCCCTCCACTCACAGCCAAAGACACTTCAATACACAGTGCTTTTAAGTGTAACCATTGGTCAGTTCATTAGGATTTTTTTATTTTTATACACCTGGGTATAAGTAGCATCAGTCCAAAAATACGTCATGATGAGGAAAAACACATAAGTCGCACTGGACTACAAGTCGCATTTATTTAGAACCAAGAACCAAGAGAAAGCATTACCGTCTACAGCCACGAGAGGGCGCTCTATGTCTTCAGTGTAGACTAGAGGAGCATAGAGCGCCCTCTGGAGGCTGTAGACGGTAATGTTTTCTCGGTTCATGTCTCTTAGTTCATTTCTATTGGTTCACGTCAAATTAATTTTGATAAATAAGTCGCACCTAACTATAAATCGCAGGACCAGCCAAACTATGACAAAAAGAAGTGCGACTTATAGTCTGGAAAATACGGTATAGGTATTTTTTTTTTTTTTTTTTTTACACACGTACATGCATATATATATATTTTTATATTTAAATATTTCTTATAGATATAACTATATGATTTAAGGTGACAACACAATATTAAAACAAAATCATATTGATAGTTATTGTTAAAACACAGGTTGATTGAACACATACTGTCTTTTGCTGGAGTTTGTCTGTGAGCAGATTTTTTTGTTTCAGATTGGATTTTTAAATAAAAATCACTAGCATTAATTTATCCCGTCATGTTTAGTTTTACTGGTTGAGATTCTGTGTAGCCTAAAATGGTTTTAAAAGATCTCAGAAGCACGGTCAAAACACTTTTATGCACATTTTTCCTGTGAAAAAGAAAACAAGGATCCAATAAATAATAAATAAACCCAGCAGGATGGACGATAATAAAACTGTTTCCGTGACTCTGGACGACACATTAAAGAGGACCTGGAGAGAAAGACCCTGGTGAAATTAATACCACATGTGTGCCTTCTCAATATGAAGAAATCAGTCTTGTGAAATGCAGGCTTAAAGGAACAAAGGAAATTTGAATAATAAAAAAAAAAAAAAAAAATCACACTGTTTTGATAGCAGAGTGTAATGCATGTGTGTTGTGGCTGTCAATACTGTGGAGAAATATATATATATATATATATATATTTTTTTTTTTTCAATCTTTGAACTTACACTATCATATCATCAAAATTGTGTGTTAAAGTTTGAGGTAAAATAGTGAAAAAATATTAACATTTAAAATAGATGTTTTCCACTTGAATATATTTTCAAATGTAATTTATTTCTGTGATGCACAGCTGAATTTTCAGCATCATTCCTCCAGTCTTGTGTGTCAGATGATCCTTGCTCCATTTGCTGGTAAAGAAACATTTCTGACTATTATCAACACTGCTTCATAATTTTTTGGAAACAAAACAGCATTTATGTGAAACAGTAATTAGAAATTTAATTACTGAAGCTTTTGAACAATTTAGGGCATCTCTGCTGAATAAAAATCTCACTGACCCCCAATTTTTTCTAAAGTACTGCATGCTTTTTTTTCACTCATTTAACTAAATGTTCTTCTCATGGCCAGTCACCCAGAAAAACTGAACTAAACAATGCTAATGAGAGGAAACGAATGTTTCCAAACAGGAATCAAAGGCGCTAGAAAAGAGAGAGAGATCAGGGATTGATCTCAGCCATTGTTCCTCTGAAGTCAGCTTGATTTATGACATCCAGGGAACATTACAAAGCCAAACTGCACATGAGGGATGCAGCAGGAGCTACGCTGCCTGACCGCTTGAACCAAGCATGGGTTTAACAGTGATTCTGCTCAGCCAGAACCGATGGAGTACCTTGGAGTTGGGCTAGCTCTTTCCTGGTGCTGGCTCTGGGAGCTGGAAGCTGGTCTGCAGGTTGCTGATCTCCACTTCATACTTGGCTGCCGTCTGTCTCCATTTGTCCAGTTCGGCGGTGACTGTGCTCAGGTCTCCCTGCCAGGGCGGCGATCTCTCGTTCCCGCTCGGCGGTGGGCGGTCTCCACGGCGTGCCGGAGAACCAGGATCTCCTCCTGGGGCGCTGTTGAGCTCCTCTCGGGTATGCTTGATAGTGTTCTCTCTCTGCTCACGCAAATCCTCCATATCAGACTGCGAGCTTCGCCAATTGAGCTGAAGACAAAGAAGAGTTGCAGTGATTTCGCCATGATAATGATGGTAATAGACCTAAAAACTAACATGGCAACAGAAAATATTGACCAAAGCTGATGTGATGTTTAATTAGCATTTCTGCTATGGTTTAGTCCTGGATCAACAATATTGAATTTCTCCTTTGTTTGTTTTTTGACTTTCATTATGATGAACAGATTTCAGTCTGGGTTCTCTTCAGTTCAGTAAACATTACTTATAGTGTTTCTGAAATCTAATAATTAATCACAGGTTTGAGCTTTTTATGTGGCAAAAAAAAAAAAAAAGCCTGAGATTCAAATTGCCATTTTTATAACAAAATTCAACAATAAATGTTGTTCTGATGCATGTGAACCAATCATTCCTTCTTCTTTACTACTAGTTATAGCAAAAACAAAAAGATGAATGAACATGAGAAGGTATGCAGAATAAAACTGTACGACGTAACGAAATGCATAATTTCTCATTTCATCTCTCAGAGTGTTTCAATTGTGGAAAATCGAATAAAACAACTTTTACCCCAGGAAAGACATTTAATCTCCATGAATTCATTAGTCAGAAAAAAAATAACTGTAGAGAGGATCATTTTCATGAATATCTGCACTATATTACACATTCATTATATTACTTACTTATATTACTTACTTAACCTTATATATTCATTATTTAATGTGTGTCTAAATAAGTCCGTCTTGAAAACAATCTTTTTATCACAGACACTGTGATTTGGAGCAGAAATATAATTATATAATTAAAAAGTTTATGTAAAACTGCCTCAAGTGCAATATACATGTTTATATGCAACTCTTTTTTTTTATTTTTTAAGTTGAATATTAAAACAAATGTAATTGAAAATTTTAATTTCACATTTGGTGTTTAGGTAAAATAAAATAATTTCAATAAAAACTGGTGCAGAACCATAAAACAGTAAACATTTCATATAAACAACTGCAATTTCTATACTACACAGTTTTTATTTACATTACACTTTTATCCAAAGCGACTTACAGTACATTCAGGCTTTATTTGTATTTGAGTGTTGATTATTAATTAATTAAATATATATAAATTAGGTTTTCAGCTAAATTAAAATGTTGATTGTGGTTTCACAGTTTAGGTAAAAATTAATTTCATACAATGAATTGGAGTAGAAACATTTTTTAATTAAATAATTAAGATGAAAGTGCAATTGAAATGTTTATTAATATATTTATATATAACTCCAATTTTATTCCAGGGTTGGTTATTAAATACATTATATGTCATTGATTATTTTTATTTATTTATTTTTTGTTTTCTGTAAAAAAAAAAAAAAAAAAAACTGCATTTCATTCTTAATGTAAAAAAAAAAAAAAAAAAGATTAGGGTGCGTGACTATAAACGTTTCATCAGCCCATACTGATTAGATTTTAAAGTGGTTCTGAAGATTAAAGCATGATTAAGTGTTAAATGACTCACTCTGTAAGAAGCGGATCTGTTTCGCAGATTCTTCCGTCTGCTGTCTGTTGGTTCTCCTCTCCTCCTCCAGAAGAGCTGATGAGAACAAGACGCTCAGCGATTCACACAGTGCAATCATGACCCTCGATTATTAATGACGAATCCCTATTAAAGGAGCGTTTAGCACCCTGCTGTACCTTGCAGCTCGAGGCATTTCTGTTTGCCAGTGTTGGCGAGCTCCTGTGCCTCCTGCAGCTCTCGGTGGAGATGAGGAATGACCTGCTCAGTGTCTCCTGACTCCATTTCTACAGATACACACAGAGCAGACGCTGAAGTGAGGGAGAATGAAGAAATAACATGGCTGACACAAAGTCATAAAGACATCAAGAGAGATCAATTGACAATCTCACACCCCTTGTGTTGCATTTAAACTCATCCTG
>NW_020524116.1:0-121047 GCF_003368295.1 Carassius auratus | reverse complement strand
GCCAGTGACCAAGATCATCTGTCTACCTCCTTTGGCTGATGACATTGCAATACTTAGTAAGGCCCTTGTTGTTCAAATTCACCTTGTGAATTTGGGGGCGGCTGTAAAAAAGTCCACCCCTTGAAAGTGAAACTCTTCCGAACCCTCCCGCCTGTGTTCGTGATTTGGACTGTTCCTAATCTTTCCGCGAGTGAGAACCAAGACATTGATATGAGGCTGGATGTGTTGATATGTTTATATAATATTTCATAGTTAAATTAGTTAGAAGTGGCCCGTTTAAGGATTGTGTGGATATATGTGTGCGTGCAACTAATCGTAAGTACATTTACATAATTAAATGTATGATAAAGTTCACAAGCGAGATTAATGACGCTACCGCGGCATTCGCCTAAATGTTTACATTGTTAATATTTGCACATTCTTGTTGACAAAATGTTTTTATTTCGCCTGTGTTTTTGTTTGATTAATATTAATGTTATTGCATATTAGGCTAAATGCATTAGGACTTAAGACGCATCTCAGGGAACATGTTCGGCCTTGTTCACCGACGCTAGGCACTTGAGCTAGACGCACAGTCAGTAGTGCGATCATTTAATAGAACTTTGAGTCATATTTGTATATATATTATATTTAGATAATTACAATGCTGTTACTTATGAGTATTTAAGTACTGCTGTAAGATCTGTTAATGTGTATTTATTCATTTATTCATATTTGTATACAGTTTTTATATTTACAGAAACCACACACATCTTGCACAATACATCACCCTGAAGTACATTCCTGGTGTGAGACCTAATGTTCTGACCGGACACCCTGTAGCCGTTCTATAAATCCGAACCTGAGTTAGACAAGAGTAGTCAGCAGTTTTTTCAGTCATGGTGTTCTTCTTCAAAATATATTCTCTTAATAGTTCATTCTATTCCTCGCCCTTTGGCAGATATCTTTGCTTGTGTTAAGAGAATGAATTTATTCTGCAGTGTCTGGCTCACTCCACTCTCGGATAGTTCTGCCGTCTTTGCTGATCTTCCATCCGAACACAGCGTTGACCTTCTTCACCAGCTCCTGACCGCCATCTCTGATCCTGCGTGCGATCTCAGAGATGTGTGTGTGTGTGTGTGTGTGTGTGCAGACCTGCGGAGACCCGGCTCTGACACACACATCCATCTGCAGATCTATATACGCTCCAGACAGCACCACGTCTCCGCTCTCCTTCACCTAGAGCCAGAACAGATCAGCGCTAAACACACACTGAAGGACTAAACACACACACCGAACGCTTCGTCACCTTGCACTGGATGTGAATCCTGTTCCCTTCCTTCCACATCTCCGTCTGCAGAGATTGTCCCGGATACACCGGCTTCACGAAACGCACATGAAGCACAGATCAGGGTTATTAACAGAAATTCCATTAATTAGATGATGTGCAATCAATTTGGACGGAGAATAAACATCACTATTATTGTGATAAATGAGAAAAGCATTGAATAGACATTACAGAAAGAATTTTTACAAATACATTTTATATTAACCTTTGCATAAATAATACAAATTATAAATAATATTGAAATGATACTTTAAATATGAAACTGCGCCAGTAGGTGGCCGCGAGTGAGTCATTAAAATCACTCAGAAATTATTCCGTAATGAAGGAGTCACTGAATCACTGACTGATTCGTTCAAAGCTGTAGATTAATTCAGTAATGAATCACCGCCTGTGTGTTTCTCAGCTGTGAAACAGTGCTGCTGGAGTGAAATTGCTAAACTAAACCATACTTTGGGAGTTCGTAGCGGGTTCGCAAATCATTTTGAGTCAGTTCGGGAGTTCAAAGCGGGATCGCGAATCATTTGAGTCATTTCGAGAGTTCGTAGCGGGATCGCGAATCATTTGAGTCAGTTCGAGAGTTCGTAGCGGGATCGCGAATCATTTGAGTCATTTCGAGAGTTCGTAGCGGGATCGCGAATCATTTGAGTCATTCGAGATTCGTGGGACGGAATCATTTGATCATTCGGGTTCGTAGCGGGAGCGCGAATTTCAATTTGCGGAGCGGAATCATTTGAGTCATTCGAGAGTTCGTAGCGGGAGCGCGAATCATTTGAGTCATTTCGAGAGTTCGTAGCGGGAGCGCGAATCATTTGAGTCATTTCGAGAGTTCGTAGCGGGAGCGCGAATCATTTGAGTCATTTCGAGGGTTCGTAGCAGGATCGCGAATCATTTGAGTCCATTTCGAGAGTTCATAGCGGTTAGGGAACATCCAGGTGGACACACACACACACACACACACACACACACACGGTGTCCAAACAACATCAAGGTCTTTATAAACTGTTACAGCACTTACTCAGATTGACAAGATTGCAGTTTGAAGTTTAGGAATTAGTTTTATTAATTTTTTTAAATGTTTATGTCAGTTTTAATAATTTTAGCATTTCAACTTTTTTTGAAAAAAAAAAAGAAGCTTTAATTCAATTACAGAAAACTGTTTTTAGTAGTTTCAGTCTTAGTTAACAACAATGACACATAGTTGGTTGCTTTGGGAATGAATTACTAGTTAGGAATAAAAGTTTAACTGTGTGTGCTTATTTTACATATTTATTTTTTTAAATAAAATGTAAAAATTAGATATGTTTTGTACGAGTTTCTGTCTTCTGCTGAATGCTAAAAAGATGATGCTTTAAACACCAAACGGTTGATGGTACCCATTCACTTCCATAGTATTTCTTCCTGTAGCACAGAAGTCAATGGGTGCCGTCAACGGTTCGCTCTCAAAAAAACATCTTCTTTAGTGTTCAACAGAAAAAAAAAAACACTTGTTCAGGCTGAGGAAGAGTAAACGATCGCATGATTTGATTGTTTGATTCCTCTCACACAAACAATACAGTTATATGAGTGTTAATCTAAACTGTGTTTGAATATGAAGCACTTTGTGTGTGAAGACATTTGTCAATCAACCAATCAGCTGTCACTCGATTTCAGAGCCGCTAACTAGAATAAGATCACAGCTACTTTTAATTTCAGTATAAATATGGAGTTGAACACAGGCTTGATGAACTAATACTTTGATAAAGATAAAGCATATTTATAATCATCAAGGCTCCTGCAGACGTATGTTTTAGGAAGATTGTCCAGGTTTATTTTTTACTCTTTTCTTTTACCTGCCCACCGTTCGACTCGGACACAAACACAAGATATTTTAATTTGATGAAGGTCATGGTGTTCTTCTTCAAAATATATTCTCTTAATAGTTTCATTCTATTCCTCGCCCCTTTGGCAGATATCTTTGCTTGTGTTAAGAGAATGAATGTTATTCTGCAGTGTCTGGCTCACTCCAATCTCGGATAGTTCTGCCGTCTTTTGCTGATCTCCATCCGAACACAGCGTTGACCTTCTTCACCAGCTCCTGACCGCCATCTCTGATCCTGCGTGCGATCTCAGAGATGTGTGGTGTGTGTGTGTGTGTGCAGACCTGCGGAGACCCGGCTCTGACACACACATCCATCTGCAGATCTATATACGCTCCAGACAGCACCACGTCTCCGCTCTCCTTCACCTAGAGCCAGAACAGATCAGCGCTAAACACACACTGAAGGACTAAACACACACACCGAACGCTTCGTCACCTTGCACTGGATGTGAATCCTGTTCCCTTCCTTCCACATCTCCGTCTGCAGAGACTGTCCCGGATACACCGGCTTCACGAAACGCACCTGAAGCACAGATCAGGGTTATTAACAGAAATTCATTAATTAGATGATGTGCAATCAATTTGGACGGAGAATAAACATCACTATTATTGTGATAAATGAGAAAAGCATTGAATAGACATTACAGAAAGAATTTTTACAAATACATTTTTATATTAACCTTTGCATAAATAATACAAATTATAAATAATATTGAAATGATACTTTAAATATGAAACTGCGCCAGTAGGTGGCCGCGAGTGAGTCATTAAATCACTCAGAAATTATTCCGTAATGAAGGAGTCACTGAATCACTGACTGATTCGTTCAAAGCTGTAGATTAATTCAGTAATGAATCACCGCTGTGTGGTTCTCAGCTGTGAAACAGTGCTGCTGGTGTGAAATTGCTAAACTAAACCATACTTTGGGAGTTCGTAGCGGGTTCGCAATTCATTTGAGTTCAGTTCGGGAGTTCAAAGCGGGATCGCGAATCATTTGAGTCATTTCGAGAGTTCGTAGCGGGATCGCGAATCATTTGAGTCAGTTCGAGAGTTCGTAGCGGGATCGCGAATCATTTGAGTCATTTCGAGAGTTCGTAGCGGGAGCGCGAATCATTTGAGTCATTTCGAGAGTTCGTAGCGGGAGCGCGAATCATTTGAGTCATTTCGAGAGTTCGTAGCGGGATCGCGAATCATTTGAGTCATTTCGAGAGTTCGTAGCGGGATCGCGAATCATTTGAGTCATTTCGAGAGTTTCGCAGCGGGATCGCGAATCATTTGAGTCATTTCGAGTCAGGAAGTTCGTCGAGCGGGAGCGCGAATCATTTGAGTCATTTCGAGAGTTCCGTAGCGAGCCGAGCGCGAATCATTTGAGTCATTTCGATGAGTTCGTAGCGGTGAGCGCGAATTCATTTGAGTCAATTTCGAGAGTTCGTAGCGGCTGGATCCGCGAATCATTTGAGTCATTCGAGAGTTCGTAGCGGGCGTTAGGGGAAAGTCATTGAGTCATTTCGAGGTCGTAGGGATCTCGAATCATTGATCATTCGAGTCATAGCGTAGGAACATCCAGGGACACAGCACACACACACGGTGTCCAAACAACTCAAGGTTCTTATAAACTGCTTAGCAGCACTTACTCAGTATTGGACAAGATTGCAGTTTGAAGTTTAGGAATTAGTTTTATTAATTTTTTTAAAATGTTTATGTCAGTTTAATTAGATTTTAGCATTTCACTTTTTTGAAAAAAAAAAGAAGCTTTAATTCAATTACAGAAAACTGTTTTTAGTAGTTTCAAGTTCTTGAGTTACAACATATGACACTTAGTTGGTTGCTTTTGGGAATGAATTATTAGTTAGGAATAAAAGTTTAACTGTGTGTGCTTATTTTACATATTATTTTTTTAAATAAAATGTAAAAATTATATATGTTTTGTACGAGTTTCTGTCTTCTGCTGAATGCTAAAAAGATGATGCTTTAAACACCAAACGGTTGATGGTACCCATTCACTTCCATAGTATTTCTTCCTGTAGCACAGAAAGTCAATGGGTGCCGTCAACGGTTCGCTCTCAAAAAAACATCTTCTTTAGTGTTCAACAGAAAAAAAAAACACTTGTTCAGGCTGAGGAAGAGTAAACGATCGCATGATTTGATTGTTTGATTCCTCTCACACAAACAATACAGTTATATGAGTGTTAATCTAAACTGTGTTTGAATATGAAGCACTTTGTGTGTGAAGACATTTGTCAATCAACCAATCAGCTGTCACTCGATTTCAGAGCCGCTAACTAGAATAAGATCACAGCTACTTTTAATTTCAGTATAAATATGGAGTTGAACACAAGGCTTGATGAACTAATACTTTGATAAAGATAAAGCATATTTATAATCATCAAGGCTCCTGCAGACGTATGTCTTAGGAAGATTGTCCAGGGTTTATTTTTACTCTTTTCTTTTACCTGCCACCGTTCGACTCGGACACAAACACAAGATATTTTAATTTGATGAAGGTCATGGTGTTCTTCTTCAAAATATATTCTCTTAATAGTTCATTCTATTCCTCGCCCCTTTGGCAGATATCTTTGCTTGTGTTAAGAGAATGAATGTTATTCTGCAGTGTCTGGCTCACTCCAATCTCGGATAGTTCTGCCGTCTTTGCTGATCTCCATCCGAACACAGCGTTGACCTTCTTCACCAGCTCCTGACCGCCATCTCTGATCCTGCGTGCGATCTCAGAGATTGTGTGTGGTGTGTGCAGACCTGCGGAGACCCGGCTCTGACACACACATCCATCTGCAGATCTATATACGCTCCAGACAGCACCACGTCTCCGCTCTCCTTCACCTAGAGCCAGAACAGATCAGCGCTAAACACACACTGAAGGACTAAACACACACACCGAACGCTTCGTCACCTTGCACTGGATGTGAATCCTGTTCCCTTCCTTCCACATCTCCGTCTGCAGAGATTGTCCCGGATACACCGGCTTCACGAAACGCACATGAAGCACAGATCAGGGTTATTAACAGAAATTCATTAATTAGATGATGTGCAATCAATTTGGATGGAGAATAAACATCACTATTATTGTGATAAATGAGAAAAGCATTGAATAGACATTACAGAAAGAATTTTTACAAATACATTTTTATATTAACCTTTGCATAAATAATACAAATTATAAATAATATTTAAATGATACTTTAAATATGAAACTGCGCCAGTAGGTGGCCGCGAGTGAGTCATTAAATCACTCAGAAATTATTCCGTAATGAAGGAGTCACTGAATCACTGACTGATTCGTTCAAAGCTGTAGATTAATTCAGTAATGAATCACCGCTGTGTGTTTCTCAGCTGTGAAACAGTGCTGCTGGAGTGAAATTGCTAAACTAAACCATACTTTGGGAGTTCGTAGCGGGTTCGCATATCATTTGAGTCAGTTCGGGAGTTCAAAGAGGATCGCTAATCATTTGAGTCATTTCGAGAGTTCGAAGCGGGATCGCGAATCATTTGAGTCAGTTCGAGAGTTCGTAGCGGGATCGCGAATCATTTGAGTCATTTCGAGAGTTCGTAGCGGGATCGCGAATCATTTGAGTCATTTCGAGAGTTCGTAGCGGGAGCGCGAATCATTTGAGTCATTTCGAGAGTTCGGGGCGATTGAGTTCGAGAGTTCGTAGCGGAGCGCGAATCATTTGAGTCATTTCGAGAGTTCGTAGCGGGAGCGCGAATCATTTGAGTCATTTCGAGAGTTCGTAGCGGGAGCGCGAATCATTTGAGTCATTTCGAGAGTTCGTAGCGGGAGCGCGAATCATTTGAGTCATTTCGAGAGTTCGTAGCGGGAGCGCGAATCATTTGAGTCATTTCGAGAGTTCGTAGCGGGAGCGCGAATCATTTGAGTCATTTCGAGAGTTCGTAGCGGGAGCGCGAATCATTTGAGTCATTTCGAGAGTTCGTAGCGGGATCGCGAATCATTTGAGTCATTTCGAGAGTTCGTAGCGGTTAGGGAACATCCAGGTGGACACACACACACACACACACACACACACACACACACACACACACACACGGTGTCCAAACAACATCAAGGTCTTTATAAACTGTTACAGCACTTATTCAGATTGACAAGATTGCAGTTTGAAGTTTAGGAATTAGTTTTATTAATTTTTTTAAATATTTATGTCAGTTTTAATAATTTTAGCATTTCAACTTTTTTGAAAAAAAAAGAAGCTTTAATTCAATTACAGAAAACTGTTTTTAGAAGTTTCAGTCTTAGTTAACAACAATGACACATAGTTGGTTGCTTTGGGAATGAATTATTAGTTAGGAATAAAAGTTTAACTGTGTGTGCTTATTTTACATATTTATTTTTTAAATAAAATGTAAAAATTATATATGTTTTGTACGAGTTTCTGTCTTCTGCTGAATGCTAAAAAGATGATGCTTTAAACACCAAACGGTTGATGGTACCCATTCACTTCCATAGTATTTCTTCCTGTAGCACAGAAGTCAATGGGTGCCGTCAACGGTTCGCTCTCAAAAAAACATCTTCTTTAGTGTTCAACAGAAAAAAAAAAACACTTGTTCAGGCTGAGGAAGAGTAAACGATCGCAGGATTTGATTGTTTGATTCCTCTCACACAAACAATACAGTTATATGAGTGTTAATCTAAACTGTGTTTGAATATGAAGCACTTTGTGTGTGAAGACATTTGTCAATCAACCAATCAGCTGTCACTCGATTTCAGAGCCGCTAACTAGAATAAGATCACAGCTACTTTTAATTTCAGTATAAATATGGAGTCGAACACAAGGCTTGATGAACTAATACTTTGATAAAGATAAAGCATATTTATAATCATCAAGGCTCCTGCAGACGTATGTCTTAGGAAGATTGTCCAGGGTTTATTTTTTACTCTTTTCTTTTACCTGCCACCGTTCGACTCGGACACAAACACAAGATATTTTAATTTGATGAAGGTCATGGTGTTCTTCTTCAAAATATATTCTCTTAATAGTTCATTCTATTCCTCGCCCCTTTGGCAGATATCTTTGCTTGTGTTAAGAGAATGAATGTTATTCTGCAGTGTCTGGCTCACTCCACTCTCGGATAGTTCTGCCGTCTTTGCTGATCTCCATCCGAACACAGCGTTGACCTTCTTCACCAGCTCCTGACCGCCATCTCTGATCCTGCGTGCGATCTCAGAGATGTGTGTGTGTGTGTGTGTGTGTGTGTGTGCAGACCTGCGGAGACCCGGCTCTGACACACACATCCATCTGCAGATCTATATACGCTCCAGACAGCACCACGTCTCCGCTCTCCTTCACCTAGAGCCAGAACAGATCAGCGCTAAACACACACTGAAGGACTAAACACACACACCGAACGCTTCGTCACCTTGCACTGGATGTGAATCCTGTTCCCTTCCTTCCACATCTCCGTCTGCAGAGATTGTCCCGGATACACCGGCTTCACGAAACGCACATGAAGCACAGATCAGGGTTATTAACAGAAATTCATTAATTAGATGATGTGCAATCAATTTGGATGGAGAATAAACATCACTATTATTGTGATAAATGAGAAAAGCATTGAATAGACATTACAGAAAGAATTTTTACAAATACATTTTTATATTAACCTTTGCATAAATAATACAAATTATAAATAATATTTAAATGATACTTTAAATATGAAACTGCGCCAGTAGGTGGCCGCGAGTGAGTCATTAAATCACCCAGAAATTATTCCGTAATGAAGGAGTCACTGAATCACTGACTGATTCGTTCAAAGCTGTAGATTAATTCAGTAATGAATCACCGCTGTGTGTTTCTCAGCTGTGAAACAGTGCTGCTGGAGTGAAATTGCTAAACTAAACCATACTTTGGGAGTTCGTAGCGGGTTCGCATATCATTTGAGTCAGTTCGGGAGTTCAAAGAGGGATCGCTAATCATTTGAGTCATTTCGAGAGTTCGTAGCGGGATCGCGAATCATTTGAGTCAGTTCGAGAGTTCGTAGCGGGATCGCGAATCATTTGAGTCAGTTCGAGAGTTCGTAGCGGGATCGCGAATCATTTGAGTCATTTCGAGAGTTCGTAGCGGGAGCGCGAATCATTTGAGTCATTTCGAGAGTTCGTAGCGGGAGCGCGAATCATTTGAGTCATTTCGAGAGTTCGTAGCGGGAGCGCGAATCATTTGAGTCATTTCGAGAGTTCGTAGCGGGAGCGCGAATCATTTGAGTCATTTCGAGAGTTCGTAGCGGGAGCGCGAATCATTTGAGTCATTTCGAGAGTTCGTAGCGGGAGCGCGAATCATTTGAGTCATTTCGAGAGTTCGTAGCGGGAGCGCGAATCATTTGAGTCATTTCGAGAGTTCGTAGCGGGATCGCGAATCATTTGAGTCATTTCGAGAGTTCATAGCGTTAGGGAACATCCAGGTGGACACACACACACACACACACACACACACACACACACACGGTGTCCAAACAACATCAAGGTCTTTATAAACTGTTACAGCACTTACTCAGATTGACAAGATTGCAGTTTGAAGTTTAGGAATTAGTTTTATTAATTTTTTTTAAATATTTATGTCAGTTTTAATAATTTTAGCATTTCAACTTTTTTGAAAAAAAAAGAAGCTTTAATTCAATTACAGAAAACTGTTTTTAGTAGTTTCAGTCTTAGTTAACAACAATGACACATAGTTGGTTGCTTTGGGAATGAATTACTAGTTAGGAATAAAAGTTTAACTGTGTGTGCTTATTTTACATATTTATTTTTTTAAATAAAATGTAAAAATTATATATGTTTTGTACGAGTTTCTGTCTTCTGCTGAATGCTAAAAAGATGATGCTTTAAACACCAAACGGTTGATGGTACCCATTCACTTCCATAGTATTTCTTCCTGTAGCACAGAAGTCAATGGGTGCCGTCAACGGTTCGCTCTCAAAAAAACATCTTCTTTAGTGTTCAACAGAAAAAAAAAAACACTTGTTCAGGCTGAGGAAGAGTAAACGATCGCATGATTTGATTGTTTGATTCCTCTCACACAAACAATACAGTTATATGAGTGTTAATCTAAACTGTGTTTGAATATGAAGCACTTTGTGTGTGAAGACATTTGTCAATCAACCAATCAGCTGTCACTCGATTTCAGAGCCGCTAACTAGAATAAGATCACAGCTACTTTTAATTTCAGTATAAATATGGAGTTGAACACAAGGCTTGATGAACTAATACTTTGATAAAGATAAAGCATATCTATAATCATCAAGGCTCCTGCAGACGTATGTCTTAGGAAGATTGTCCAGGGTTTATTTTTTACTCTTTTCTTTTACCTGCCACCGTTCGACTCGGACACAAACACAAGATATTTTAATTTGATGAAGGTCATGGTGTTCTTCTTCAAAATATATTCTCTTAATAGTTCATTCTATTCCTCGCCCCTTTGGCAGATATCTTTGCTTGTGTTAAGAGAATGAATGTTATTCTGCAGTGTCTGGCTCACTCCAATCTCGGATAGTTCTGCCGTCTTTGCTGATCTCCATCCGAACACAGCGTTGACCTTCTTCACCAGCTCCTGACCGCCATCTCTGATCCTGCGTGCGATCTCAGAGATGTGTGTGTGTGTGTGTGCAGACCTGCGGAGACCCGGCTCTGACACACACATCCATCTGCAGATCTATATACGCTCCAGACAGCACCACGTCTCCGCTCTCCTTCACCTAGAGCCAGAACAGATCAGCGCTAAACACACACTGAAGGACTAAACACACACACCGAACGCTTCGTCACCTTGCACTGGATGTGAATCCTGTTCCCTTCCTTCCACATCTCCGTCTGCAGAGATTGTCCCGGATACACCGGCTTCACGAAACGCACATGAAGCACAGATCAGGGTTATTAACAGAAATTCATTAATTAGATGATGTGCAATCAATTTGGATGGAGAATAAACATCACTATTATTGTGATAAATGAGAAAAGCATTGAATAGACATTACAGAAAGAATTTTTACAAATACATTTTTATATTAACCTTTGCATAAATAATACAAATTATAAATAATATTTAAATGATACTTTAAATATGAAACTGCGCCAGTAGGTGGCCGCGAGTGAGTCATTAAATCACTCAGAAATTATTCCGTAATGAAGGAGTCACTGAATCACTGACTGATTCGTTCAAAGCTGTAGATTAATTCAGTAATGAATCACCGCTGTGTGTTTCTCAGCTGTGAAACAGTGCTGCTGGAGTGAAATTGCTAAACTAAACCATACTTTGGGAGTTCGTAGCGGGTTCGCATATCATTTGAGTCAGTTCGGGAGTTCAAAGAGGGATCGCTAATCATTTGAGTCATTTCGAGAGTTCGTAGCGGGATCGCGAATCATTTGAGTCAGTTCGAGAGTTCGTAGCGGGATCGCGAATCATTTGAGTCATTTCGAGAGTTCGTAGCGGGATCGCGAATCATTTGAGTCATTTCGAGAGTTCGTAGCGGGAGCGCGAATCATTTGAGTCATTTCGAGAGTTCGTAGCGGGAGCGCGAATCATTTGAGTCATTTCGAGAGTTCGTAGCGGGAGCGCGAATCATTTGAGTCATTTCGAGAGTTCGTAGCGGGAGCGCGAATCATTTGAGTCATTTCGAGAGTTCGTAGCGGGAGCGCGAATCATTTGAGTCATTTCGAGAGTTCGTAGCGGGAGCGCGAATCATTTGAGTCATTTCGAGAGTTCGTAGCGGGAGCGCGAATCATTTGAGTCATTTCGAGAGTTCGTAGCGGGAGCGCGAATCATTTGAGTCATTTCGAGAGTTCGTAGCGGGAGCGCGAATCATTTGAGTCATTTCGAGAGTTCGTAGCGGGATCGCGAATCATTTGAGTCATTTCGAGAGTTCGTAGCGGTTAGGGAACATCCAGGTGGACACACACACACACACACACACACACACACACACACACACACGGTGTCCAAACAACATCAAGGTCTTTATAAACTGTTACAGCACTTATTCAGATTGACAAGATTGCAGTTTGAAGTTTAGGAATTAGTTTTATTAATTTTTTTAAATATTTATGTGAGTTTTAATAATTTTAGCATTTCAACTTTTTTGAAAAAAAAAGAAGCTTTTATTCAATTACAGAAAACTGTT
Organism: Carassius auratus; assembly: GCF_003368295.1. Classification (NCBI taxonomy): domain Eukaryota; kingdom Metazoa; phylum Chordata; class Actinopteri; order Cypriniformes; family Cyprinidae; genus Carassius; species Carassius auratus. The sequence continues at coordinate 108,724 of NW_020524116.1, read as the reverse complement.
TTTAGAAGTTTCAGTATTAGTTAACAACAATGACACATAGTTGGTTGCTTTGGGAATGAATTATTAGTTAGGAATAAAAGTTTAACTGTGTGTGCTTATTTTACATATTTATTTTTTTAAATAAAATGTAAAAATTATATATGTTTTGTACGAGTTTCTGTCTTCTGCTGAATGCTAAAAAGATGATGCTTTAAACACCAAACGGTTGATGGTACCCATTCACTTCCATAGTATTTCTTCCTGTAGCACAGAAGTCAATGGGTGCCGTCAACGGTTCGCTCTCAAAAAAACATCTTCTTTAGTGTTCAACAGAAAAAAAAAAACACTTGTTCAGGCTGAGGAAGAGTAAACGATCGCAGGATTTGATTGTTTGATTCCTCTCACACAAACAATACAGTTATATGAGTGTTAATCTAAACTGTGTTTGAATATGAAGCACTTTGTGTGTGAAGACATTTGTCAATCAACCAATCAGCTGTCACTCGATTTCAGAGCCGCTAACTAGAATAAGATCACAGCTACTTTTAATTTCAGTATAAATATGGAGTCGAACACAAGGCTTGATGAACTAATACTTTGATAAAGATAAAGCATATTTATAATCATCAAGGCTCCTGCAGACGTATGTCTTAGGAAGATTGTCCAGGGTTTATTTTTTACTCTTTTCTTTTACCTGCCACCGTTCGACTCGGACACAAACACAAGATATTTTAATTTGATGAAGGTCATGGTGTTCTTCTTCAAAATATATTCTCTTAATAGTTCATTCTATTCCTCGCCCCTTTGGCAGATATCTTTGCTTGTGTTAAGAGAATGAATGTTATTCTGCAGTGTCTGGCTCACTCCACTCTCGGATAGTTCTGCCGTCTTTGCTGATCTCCATCCGAACACAGCGTTGACCTTCTTCACCAGCTCCTGACCGCCATCTCTGATCCTGCGTGCGATCTCAGAGATGTGTGTGTGTGTGTGTGTGTGTGTGTGTGTGCAGACCTGCGGAGACCCGGCTCTGACACACACATCCATCTGCAGATCTATATACGCTCCAGACAGCACCACGTCTCCGCTCTCCTTCACCTAGAGCCAGAACAGATCAGCGCTAAACACACACTGAAGGACTAAACACACACACCGAACGCTTCGTCACCTTGCACTGGATGTGAATCCTGTTCCCTTCCTTCCACATCTCCGTCTGCAGAGATTGTCCCGGATACACCGGCTTCACGAAACGCACATGAAGCACAGATCAGGGTTATTAACAGAAATTCATTAATTAGATGATGTGCAATCAATTTGGATGGAGAATAAACATCACTATTATTGTGATAAATGAGAAAAGCATTGAATAGACATTACAGAAAGAATTTTTACAAATACATTTTTATATTAACCTTTGCATAAATAATACAAATTATAAATAATATTTAAATGATACTTTAAATATGAAACTGCGCCAGTAGGTGGCCGCGAGTGAGTCATTAAATCACCCAGAAATTATTCCGTAATGAAGGAGTCACTGAATCACTGACTGATTCGTTCAAAGCTGTAGATTAATTCAGTAATGAATCACCGCTGTGTGTTTCTCAGCTGTGAAACAGTGCTGCTGGAGTGAAATTGCTAAACTAAACCATACTTTGGGAGTTCGTAGCGGGTTCGCATATCATTTGAGTCAGTTCGGGAGTTCAAAGAGGGATCGCTAATCATTTGAGTCATTTCGAGAGTTCGTAGCGGGATCGCGAATCATTTGAGTCAGTTCGAGAGTTCGTAGCGGGATCGCGAATCATTTGAGTCAGTTCGAGAGTTCGTAGCGGGATCGCGAATCATTTGAGTCATTTCGAGAGTTCGTAGCGGGAGCGCGAATCATTTGAGTCATTTCGAGAGTTCGTAGCGGGAGCGCGAATCATTTGAGTCATTTCGAGAGTTCGTAGCGGGAGCGCGAATCATTTGAGTCATTTCGAGAGTTCGTAGCGGGAGCGCGAATCATTTGAGTCATTTCGAGAGTTCGTAGCGGGAGCGCGAATCATTTGAGTCATTTCGAGAGTTCGTAGCGGGAGCGCGAATCATTTGAGTCATTTCGAGAGTTCGTAGCGGGAGCGCGAATCATTTGAGTCATTTCGAGAGTTCATAGCGTTAGGGAACATCCAGGTGGACACACACACACACACACACACACACACACACACGGTGTCCAAACAACATCAAGGTCTTTATAAACTGTTACAGCACTTACTCAGATTGACAAGATTGCAGTTTGAAGTTTAGGAATTAGTTTTATTAATTTTTTTTAATGTTTATGTCAGTTTTAATAATTTTAGCATTTCAACTTTTTTGAAAAAAAAAAGAAGCTTTAATTCAATTACAGAAAACTGTTTTTAGTAGTTTCAGTCTTAGTTAACAACAATGACACATAGTTGGTTGCTTTGGGAATGAATTACTAGTTAGGAATAAAAGTTTAACTGTGTGTGCTTATTTTACATATTTATTTTTTTAAATAAAATGTAAAAATTAGATATGTTTTGTACGAGTTTCTGTCTTCTGCTGAATGCTAAAAAGATGATGCTTTAAACACCAAACGGTTGATGGTACCCATTCACTTCCATAGTATTTCTTCCTGTAGCACAGAAGCACCACGTCTCCGCTCTCCTTCACCTAGAGCCAGAACAGATCAGCGCTAAACACACACTGAAGGACTAAACACACACACCGAACGCTTCATCACCTTGCACTGGATGTGAATCCTGTTCCCTTCCTTCCACATCTCCGTCTGCAGAGACTGTCCCGGATACACCGGCTTCACGAAACGCACCTGAAGCACAGATCAGGGTTATTAACAGAAATTCATTAATTAGATGATGTGCAATCAATTTGGACGGAGAATAAACATCACTATTATTGTGATAAATGAGAAAAGCATTGAATAGACATTACAGAAAGAATTTTTACAAATACATTTTTATATTAACCTTTGCATAAATAATACAAATTATAAATAATATTGAAATGATACTTTAAACATGAAACTGCGCCAGTAGGTGGCCGCGAGTGAGTCATTAAATCACTCAGAAATTATTCCGTAATGAAGGAGTCACTGAATCACTGACTGATTCGTTCAAAGCTGTAGATTAATTCAGTAATGAATCACCGCTGTGTGGTTCTCAGCTGTGAAACAGTGCTGCTGGTGTGAAATTGCTAAACTAAACCATACTTTGGGAGTTCGTAGCGGGTTCGCAAATCATTTGAGTCAGTTCGGGAGTTCAAAGCGGGATCTCGAATCATTTGAGTCAGTTCGTGAGTTCGTAGCGGGATCGCGAATCATTTGAGTCATTTCGAGAGTTCGTAGCGCGTTCGCGAATCATTTTAGTCATTTCGAGAGTTCGTAGGGGGATCGCGAATCATTTGAGTCATTTCGAGAGTTCGTAGCGGGATCGCGAATCATTTGAGTCATTTCGAGAGTTCATAGCGGTTAGGGAACATCCAGGTGGACACACACACACACACACACACACACACACACGGTGTCCAAACAACATCAAGGTCTTTATAAACTGTTACAGCACTTACTCAGATTGACAAGATTGCGGTTTGAAGTTAAGGAATTAGTTTTATTAATTTTTTTTTAATGTTTATGTCAGTTTTAATAATTTTAGCATTTCAACTTTTTTGAAAAAAAAAAAAAAAGCTTTAATTCAATTACAGAAAACTGTTTTTAGTAGTTTCAGTCTTAGTTAACAACAATGACACATAGTTGGTTGCTTTGGGAATGAATTACTAGTTAGGAATAAAAGTTTAACTGTGTGTGCTTATTTTACATATTTATTTTTTTAAATAAAATGTAAAAATTATATATGTTTTGTACGAGTTTCTGTCTTCTGCTGAATGCTAAAAAGATGATGCTTTAAACACCAAACAGTTGATGGTACCCATTCACTTCCATAGTATTTCTTCCTGTAGCACAGAAGTCAATGGGTGCCGTTCACGAAACGCACCTGAAGCACAGATCAGGGTTATTAGCAGAAATTCATTAATTAGATGATGTGCAATCAATTTGGACGGAGAATAAACATCACTATTATTGTGATAAATGAGAAAAGCATTGAATAGACATTACAGAAAGAATTTTTACAAATAAATTTTTATATTAACCTTTGCATAAATAATACAAATTATAAATAATATTGAAATGATACTTTAAATATTAAAGTACGCCAGTAGGTGGCCGCGAGTGAGTCATTAAATCACTCAGAAATTATTCCGTAATGAAGGAGTCACTGAATCACTGACTGATTCGTTCAAAGCTGTAGATTCATTCAGTAATGAATCACCGCTGTGTGGTTCTCAGCTGTGAAACAGTGCTGCTGGTGTGAAATTGCTAAACTAAACCATACTTTGGGAGTTCGTAGCGGGTTCGCGAATCATTTGAGTCAATTCGGGAGTTCAAAGCGGGATCTCGAATCATTTGAGTCAGTTCGTGAGTTCGTAGCGGGATCGCGAATCATTTGAGTCATTTCGAGAGTTCGTAGCGGGTGCGTGAATCATTTGAGTCATTTCGAGAGTTCGTAGCGGGATCGCGAATCATTTGAGTCATTTCGAGAGTTCGTAGCGGTTAGGGAACATCCAGGTGGACACACACACACACACACACACACACACACACGGTGTCCAAACAACATCAAGGTCTTTATAAACTGTTACAGCACTTACTCAGATTGACAAGATTGCAGTTTGAAGTTTAGTAATTAGTTTTATTTTATTTTTTTAATGTTTATGTCAGTTTTAATAATTTTAGCATTTCAACTTTTTTGAAAAAAAAGAAGCTTTAATTCAATTACAGAAAACTGTTTTTAGTAGTTTCAGTCTTAGTTAACAACAATGACACATAGTTGGTTGCTTTGGGAATGAATTACTAATTAGTAATAAAAGTTTAACTGTGTGTGCTTATTTTACATATTTATTTTTTTTTAATAAAATGTAAAAATTATATATGTTTTGTACGAGTTTCTGTCTTTTGCTGAACGCTAAAAAGATGATGCTTTAAACACCAAACGGTTGATGGTACCCATTCACTTCCATAGTATTTCTTCCTGTAGCACAGAAGTCAATGGGTGCCGTTCACGAAACGCACCTGAAGCACAGATCAGGGTTATTAACAGAAATTCATTAATTAGATGATGTGCAATCAATTTGGACGGAGAATAAACATCACTATTATTGTGATAAATGAGAAAAGCATTGAATAGATATTACAGAAATAATTTTTACAAATAAATTTTTATATTAACCTTTGCATAAATAATACAAATTATAATATTGAAATGATACTTTAAATATGAAACTGCGCCAGTAGGTGGCCGCGAGTGAGTCATTAAATCACTCAGAAATTATTCCGTAATGAAGGAGTCACTGAATCACTGACTGATTCGTTCAAAGCTGTAGATTCATTCAGTAATGAATCACCGCTGTGTGGTTCTCAGCTGTGAAACAGTGCTGCTGGTGTGAAATTGCTAAACTAAACCATACTTTGGGAGTTCGTAGCGGGTTCGCGAATCATTTGAGTCAGTTCGGGAGTTCAAAGCGGGATCTCGAATCATTTGAGTCAGTTCGTGAGTTCGTAGCGGGATCGCGAATCATTTGAGTCATTTCGAGAGTTCGTAGCGCGTTCGCGAATCGTTTTAGTCATTTCGAGAGTTCGTAGCGGGATCGCGAATCATTTGAGTCATTTCGAGAGTTCGTAGCGGGATCGCGAATCATTTGAGTCATTTCGAGAGTTCGTAGCGGGATCGCGAATCATTTGAGTCATTTCGAGAGTTCGTAGCGGGATCGCGAATCATTTGAGTCATTTCGAGAGTTCGTAGCGGTTAGGGAACATCCAGGTGGACACACACACACACACACACACGGTGTCCAAACAACATCAAGGTCTTTATAAACTGTTACAGCACTTATTCAGATTGACAAGATTGCAGTTTGAAGTTTAGGAATTAGTTTTATTAATTTTTTTAAATATTTATGTCAGTTTTAATAATTTTAGCATTTCAACTTTTTTGAAAAAAAAAGAAGCGAAGCTTTAATTCAATTACAGAAAACTGTTTTTAGTAGTTTCAGTCTTAGTTAACAACAATGACACATAGTTGGTTGCTTTGGGAATGAATTATTAGTTAGGAATAAAAGTTTAACTGTGTGTGCTTATTTTACATATTTATTTTTTTAAATAAAATGTAAAAATTATATATGTTTTGTACGAGTTTCTGTCTTCTGCTGAATGCTAAAAAGATGATGCTTTAAACACCAAACGGTTGATGGTACCCATTCACTTCCATAGTATTTCTTCCTGTAGCACAGAAGTCAATGGGTGCCGTCAACGGTTCGCTCTCAAAAAAACATCTTCTTTAGTGTTCAACAGAAAAAAAAAAACACTTGTTCAGGCTGAGGAAGAGTAAACGATCGCAGGATTTGATTGTTTGATTCCTCTCACACAAACAATACAGTTATATGAGTGTTAATCTAAACTGTGTTTGAATATGAAGCACTTTGTGTGTGAAGACATTTGTCAATCAACCAATCAGCTGTCACTCGATTTCAGAGCCGCTAACTAGAATAAGATCACAGCTACTTTTAATTTCAGTATAAATATGGAGTTGAACACAAGGCTTGATGAACTAATACTTTGATAAAGATAAAGCATATTTATAATCATCAAGGCTCCTGCAGACGTATGTCTTAGGAAGATTGTCCAGGGTTTATTTTTTACTCTTTTCTTTTACCTGCCACCGTTCGACTCGGACACAAACACAAGATATTTTAATTTGATGAAGGTCATGGTGTTCTTCTTCAAAATATATTCTCTTAATAGTTAATTCTATTCCTCGCCCCTTTGGCAGATATCTTTGCTTGTGTTAAGAGAATGAATGTTATTCTGCAGTGTCTGGCTCACTCCACTCTCGGATAGTTCTGCCGTCTTTGCTGATCTCCATCCGAACACAGCGTTGACCTTCTTCACCAGCTCCTGACCGCCATCTCTGATCCTGCGTGCGATCTCAGAGATGTGTGTGTGTGTGTGTGTGTGTGTGCAGACCTGCGGAGACCCGGCTCTGACACACACATCCATCTGCAGATCTATATACGCTCCAGACAGCACCACGTCTCCGCTCTCCTTCACCTAGAGCCAGAACAGATCAGCGCTAAACACACACTGAAGGACTAAACACACACACCGAACGCTTCGTCACCTTGCACTGGATGTGAATCCTGTTCCCTTCCTTCCACATCTCCGTCTGCAGAGATTGTCCCGGATACACCGGCTTCACGAAACGCACATGAAGCACAGATCAGGGTTATTAACAGAAATTCATTAATTAGATGATGTGCAATCAATTTGGATGGAGAATAAACATCACTATTATTGTGATAAATGAGAAAAGCATTGAATAGACATTACAGAAAGAATTTTTACAAATACATTTTTATATTAACCTTTGCATAAATAATACAAATTATAAATAATATTTAAATGATACTTTAAATATGAAACTGCGCCAGTAGGTGGCCGCGAGTGAGTCATTAAATCACTCAGAAATTATTCCGTAATGAAGGAGTCACTGAATCACTGACTGATTCGTTCAAAGATGTAGATTAATTCAGTAATGAATCACTGCTGTGTGTTTCTCAGCTGTGAAACAGTGCTGCTGGAGTGAAATTGCTAAACTAAACCATACTTTGGGAGTTCGTAGCGGGTTCGCATATCATTTGAGTCAGTTCGGGAGTTCAAAGAGGGATCGCTAATCATTTGAGTCATTTCGAGAGTTCGTAGCGGGATCGCGAATCATTTGAGTCAGTTCGAGAGTTCGTAGCGGGATCGCGAATCATTTGAGTCATTTCGAGAGTTCGTAGCGGGAGCGCGAATCATTTGAGTCATTTCGAGAGTTCGTAGCGGGAGCGCGAATCATTTGAGTCATTTCGAGAGTTCGTAGCGGGAGCGCGAATCATTTGAGTCATTTCGAGAGTTCGTAGCGGGAGCGCGAATCATTTGAGTCATTTCGAGAGTTCGTAGCGGGAGCGCGAATCATTTGAGTCATTTCGAGAGTTCGTAGCGGGAGCGCGAATCATTTGAGTCATTTCGAGAGTTCGTAGCGGGAGCGCGAATCATTTGAGTCATTTCGAGAGTTCGTAGCGGGAGCGCGAATCATTTGAGTCATTTCGAGAGTTCGTAGCGGGATCGCGAATCATTTGAGTCATTTCGAGAGTTCATAGCGTTAGGGAACATCCAGGTGGACACACACACACACACACACACACACACACACGGTGTCCAAACAACATCAAGGTCTTTATAAACTGTTACAGCACTTACTCAGATTGACAAGATTGCAGTTTGAAGTTTAGGAATTAGTTTTATTAATTTTTTTAAATATTTATGTCAGTTTTAATAATTTTAGCATTTCAACTTTTTTGAAAAAAAAAAAGAAGCTTTAATTCAATTACAGAAAACTGTTTTTAGTAGTTTCAGTCTTAGTTAACAACAATGACACATAGTTGGTTGCTTTGGGAATGAATTATTAGTTAGGAATAAAAGTTTAACTGTGTGTGCTTATTTTACATATTTATTTTTTTAAATAAAATGTAAAAATTATATATGTTTTGTACGAGTTTCTGTCTTCTGCTGAATGCTAAAAAGATGATGCTTTAAACACCAAACGGTTGATGGTACCCATTCACTTCCATAGTATTTCTTCCTGTAGCACAGAAGTCAATGGGTGCCGTCAACGGTTCGCTCTCAAAAAAACATCTTCTTTAGTGTTCAACAGAAAAAAAAAAACACTTGTTCAGGCTGAGGAAGAGTAAACGATCGCAGGATTTGATTGTTTGATTCCTCTCACACAAACAATACAGTTATATGAGTGTTAATCTAAACTGTGTTTGAATATGAAGCACTTTGTGTGTGAAGACATTTGTCAATCAACCAATCAGCTGTCACTCGATTTCAGAGCCGCTAACTAGAATAAGATCACAGCTACTTTTAATTTCAGTATAAATATGGAGTTGAACACAAGGCTTGATGAACTAATACTTTGATAAAGATAAAGCATATTTATAATCATCTAGGCTCCTGCAGACGTATGTCTTAGGAAGATTGTCCAGGGTTTATTTTTTACTCTTTTCTTTTACCTGCCACCGTTCGACTCGGACACAAACACAAGATATTTTAATTTGATGAAGGTCATGGTGTTCTTCTTCAAAATATATTCTCTTAATAGTTCATTCTATTCCTCGCCCCTTTGGCAGATATCTTTGCTTGTGTTAAGAGAATGAATGTTATTCTGCAGTGTCTGGCTCACTCCAATCTCGGATAGTTCTGCCGTCTTTGCTGATCTCCATATGAACACAGCGTTGACCTTCTTCACCAGCTCCTGACCGCCATCTCTGATCCTGCGTGCGATCTCAGAGATGTGTGTGTGTGTGTGTGTGTGCAGACCTGCGGAGACCCGGCTCTGACACACACATCCATCTGCAGATCTATACGCTCCAGACAGCACCACGTCTCCGCTCTCCTTCACCTAGAGCCAGAACAGATCAGCGCTAAACACACACTGAAGGACTTAACACACACACCGAACGCTTCGTCACCTTGCACTGGATGTGAATCCTGTTCCCTTCCTTCCACATCTCCGTCTGCAGAGATTGTCCCGGATACACCGGCTTCACGAAACGCACCTGAAGCACAGATCAGGGTTATTAACAGAAATTCATTAATTAGATGATGTGCAATCAATTTGGATGGAGAATAAACATCACTATTATTGTGATAAATGAGAAAAGCATTGAATAGACATTACAGAAAGAATTTTTACAAATACATTTTTATATTAACCTTTGCATAAATAATACAAATTATAAATAATATTTAAATGATACTTTAAATATGAAACTGCGCCAGTAGGTGGCCGCGAGTGAGTCATTAAATCACTCAGAAATTATTCCGTAATGAAGGAGTCACTGAATCACTGACTGATTCGTTCAAAGCTGTATATTAATTCAGTAATGAATCACCGCTGTGTGTTTCTCGGCTGTGAAACAATGCTGCTGGAGTGAAATTGCTAAACTAAACCATACTTTGGGAGTTCGTAGCGGGTTCGCATATCATTTGAGTCAGTTCGGGAGTTCAAAGAGGGATCGCTAATCATTTGAGTCATTTCGAGAGTTCGTAGCGGGATCGCGAATCATTTGAGTCAGTTCGAGAGTTCGTAGCGGGATCGCGAATCATTTGAGTCATTTCGAGAGTTCGTAGCGGGATCGCGAATCATTTGAGTCATTTCGAGAGTTCGTAGCGGGAGCGCGAATCATTTGAGTCATTTCGAGAGTTCGTAGCGGGAGCGCGAATCATTTGAGTCATTTCGAGAGTTCGTAGCGGGAGCGCGAATCATTTGAGTCATTTCGAGAGTTCGTAGCGGTTAGGGAACATCCAGGTGGACACACACACACACACACACACACACACACACACACGGTGTCCAAACAACATCAAGGTCTTTATAAACTGTTACAGCACTTATTCAGATTGACAAGATTGCAGTTTGAAGTTTAGGAATTAGTTTTATTAATTTTTTTAAATATTTATGTCAGTTTTAATAATTTTAGCATTTCAACTTTTTTGAAAAAAAAAGAAGCTTTAATTCAATTACAGAAAACTGTTTTTAGAAGTTTCAGTCTTAGTTAACAACAATGACACATAGTTGGTTGCTTTGGGAATGAATTAATAGTTAGGAATAAAAGTTTAACTGTGTGTGCTTATTTTACATATTTATTTTTTTAAATAAAATGTAAAAATTATATATGTTTTGTACGAGTTTCTGTCTTCTGCTGAATGCTAAAAAGATGATGCTTTAAACACCAAACGGTTGATGGTACCCATTCACTTCCATAGTATTTCTTCCTGTAGCACAGAAGTCAATGGGTGCCGTCAACGGTTCGCTCTCAAAAAAACATCTTCTTTAGTGTTCAACAGAAAAAAAAAAACACTTGTTCAGGCTGAGGAAGAGTAAACGATCGCAGGATTTGATTGTTTGATTCCTCTCACACAAACAATACAGTTATATGAGTGTTAATCTAAACTGTGTTTGAATATGAAGCACTTTGTGTGTGAAGACATTTGTCAATCAACCAATCAGCTGTCACTCGATTTCAGAGCCGCTAACTAGAATAAGATCACAGCTACTTTTAATTTCAGTATAAATATGGAGTTGAACACAAGGCTTGATGAACTAATACTTTGATAAAGATAAAGCATATTTATAATCATCAAGGCTCCTGCAGACGTATGTCTTAGGAAGATTGTCCAGGGTTTATTTTTTACTCTTTTCTTTTACCTGCCACCGTTCGACTCGGACACAAACACAAGATATTTTAATTTGATGAAGGTCATGGTGTTCTTCTTCAAAATATATTCTCTTAATAGTTCATTCTATTCCTCGCCCCTTTGGCAGATATCTTTGCTTGTGTTAAGAGAATGAATGTTATTCTGCAGTGTCTGGCTCACTCCACTCTCGGATAGTTCTGCCGTCTTTGCTGATCTCCATCCGAACACAGCGTTGACCTTCTTCACCAGCTCCTGACCGCCATCTCTGATCCCGCGTGCGATCTCAGAGATGTGTGTGTGTGTGTGTGTGTGTGTGCAGACCTGCGGAGACCCGGCTCTGACACACACATCCATCTGCAGATCTATATACGCTCCAGACAGCACCACGTCTCCGCTCTCCTTCACCTAGAGCCAGAACAGATCAGCGCTAAACACACACTGAAGGACTAAACACACACACCGAACGCTTCGTCACCTTGCACTGGATGTGAATCCTGTTCCCTTCCTTCCACATCTCCGTCTGCAGAGATTGTCCCGGATACACCGGCTTCACGAAACGCACATGAAGCACAGATCAGGGTTATTAACAGAAATTCATTAATTAGATGATGTGCAATCAATTTGGATGGAGAATAAACATCACTATTATTGTGATAAATGAGAAAAGCATTGAATAGACATTACAGAAAGAATTTTTACAAATACATTTTTATATTAACCTTTGCATAAATAATACAAATTATAAATAATATTTAAATGATACTTTAAATATGAAACTGCGCCAGTAGGTGGCCGCGAGTGAGTCATTAAATCACTCAGAAATTATTCCGTAATGAAGGAGTCACTGAATCACTGACTGATTCGTTCAAAGCTGTATATTAATTCAGTAATGAATCACCGCTGTGTGTTTCTCAGCTGTGAAACAGTGCTGCTGGAGTGAAATTGCTAAACTAAACCATACTTTGGGAGTTCGTAGCGGGTTCGCATATCATTTGAGTCAGTTCGGGAGTTCAAAGAGGGATCGCTAATCATTTGAGTCATTTCGAGAGTTCGTAGCGGGATCGCGAATCATTTGAGTCAGTTCGAGAGTTCGTAGCGGGATCGCGAATTATTTGAGTCATTTCGAGAGTTCGTAGCGGGATCGCGAATCATTTGAGTCATTTCGAGAGTTCGTAGCGGGAGCGCGAATCATTTGAGTCATTTCGAGAGTTCGTAGCGGGAGCGCGAATCATTTGAGTCATTTCGAGAGTTCGTAGCGGGAGCGCGAATCATTTGAGTCATTTCGAGAGTTCGTAGCGGGAGCGCGAATCATTTGAGTCATTTCGAGAGTTCGTAGCGGGAGCGCGAATCATTTGAGTCATTTCGAGAGTTCGTAGCGGGAGCGCGAATCATTTGAGTCATTTCGAGAGTTCGTAGCGGGAGCGCGAATCATTTGAGTCATTTCGAGAGTTCGTAGCGGGAGCGCGAATCATTTGAGTCATTTCGAGAGTTCGTAGCGGGAGCGCGAATCATTTGAGTCATTTCGAGAGTTCATAGCGTTAGGGAACATCCAGGTGGACACACACACACACACACACACACACACACACACACACACGGTGTCCAAACAACATCAAGGTCTTTATAAACTGTTACAGCACTTACTCAGATTGACAAGATTGCAGTTTGAAGTTTAGGAATTAGTTTTATTAATTTTTTGTAATGTTTATGTCAGTTTTAATAATTTTAGCATTTCAACTTTTTTGAAAAAAAAAAGAAGCTTTAATTCAATTACAGAAAACTGTTTTTAGTAGTTTCAGTCTTAGTTAACAACAATGACACATAGTTGGTTGCTTTGGGAATAAATTACTAGTTAGGAATAAAAGTTTAACTGTGTGTGCTTATTTTACATATTTATTTTTTTAAATAAAATGTAAAAATTAGATATGTTTTGTACGAGTTTCTGTCTTCTGCTGAATGCTAAAAAGATGATGCTTTAAACACCAAACGGTTGATGGTACCCATTCACTTCCATAGTATTTCTTCCTGTAGCACAGAAGTCAATGGGTGCCGTCAACGGTTCGCTCTCAAAAAAACATCTTCTTTAGTGTTCAACAGAAAAAAAAAAACACTTGTTCAGGCTGAGGAAGAGTAAACGATCGCAGGATTTGATTGTTTGATTCCTCTCACACAAACAATACAGTTATATGAGTGTTAATCTAAACTGTGTTTGAATATGAAGCACTTTGTGTGTGAAGACATTTGTCAATCAACCAATCAGCTGTCACTCGATTTCAGAGCCGCTAACTAGAATAAGATCACAGCTACTTTTAATTTCAGTATAAATATGGAGTTGAACACAAGGCTTGATGAACTAATACTTTGATAAAGATAAAGCATATTTATAATCATCTAGGCTCCTGCAGACGTATGTCTTAGGAAGATTGTCCAGGGTTTATTTTTTACTCTTTTCTTTTACCTGCCACCGTTCGACTCGGACACAAACACAAGATATTTTAATTTGATGAAGGTCATGGTGTTCTTCTTCAAAATATATTCTCTTAATAGTTCATTCTATTCCTCGCCCCTTTGGCAGATATCTTTGCTTGTGTTAAGAGAATGAATGTTATTCTGCAGTGTCTGGCTCACTCCAATCTCGGATAGTTCTGCCGTCTTTGCTGATCTCCATATGAACACAGCGTTGACCTTCTTCACCAGCTCCTGACCGCCATCTCTGATCCTGCGTGCGATCTCAGAGATGTGTGTGTGTGTGTGTGTGTGTGCAGACCTGCGGAGACCCGGCTCTGACACACACATCCATCTGCAGATCTATACGCTCCAGACAGCACCACGTCTCCGCTCTCCTTCACCTAGAGCCAGAACAGATCAGCGCTAAACACACACTGAAGGACTTAACACACACACCGAACGCTTCGTCACCTTGCACTGGATGTGAATCCTGTTCCCTTCCTTCCACATCTCCGTCTGCAGAGATTGTCCCGGATACACCGGCTTCACGAAACGCACCTGAAGCACAGATCAGGGTTATTAACAGAAATTCATTAATTAGATGATGTGCAATCAATTTGGATGGAGAATAAACATCACTATTATTGTGATAAATGAGAAAAGCATTGAATAGACATTACAGAAAGAATTTTTACAAATACATTTTTATATTAACCTTTGCATAAATAATACAAATTATAAATAATATTTAAATGATACTTTAAATATGAAACTGCGCCAGTAGGTGGCCGCGAGTGAGTCATTAAATCACTCAGAAATTATTCCGTAATGAAGGAGTCACTGAATCACTGACTGATTCGTTCAAAGCTGTATATTAATTCAGTAATGAATCACCGCTGTGTGTTTCTCGGCTGTGAAACAATGCTGCTGGAGTGAAATTGCTAAACTAAACCATACTTTGGGAGTTCGTAGCGGGTTCGCATATCATTTGAGTCAGTTCGGGAGTTCAAAGAGGGATCGCTAATCATTTGAGTCATTTCGAGAGTTCGTAGCGGGATCGCGAATCATTTGAGTCAGTTCGAGAGTTCGTAGCGGGATCGCGAATCATTTGAGTCATTTCGAGAGTTCGTAGCGGGATCGCGAATCATTTGAGTCATTTCGAGAGTTCGTAGCGGGAGCGCGAATCATTTGAGTCATTTCGAGAGTTCGTAGCGGGAGCGCGAATCATTTGAGTCATTTCGAGAGTTCGTAGCGGGAGCGCGAATCATTTGAGTCATTTCGAGAGTTCGTAGCGGTTAGGGAACATCCAGGTGGACACACACACACACACACACACACACACACACACACGGTGTCCAAACAACATCAAGGTCTTTATAAACTGTTACAGCACTTATTCAGATTGACAAGATTGCAGTTTGAAGTTTAGGAATTAGTTTTATTAATTTTTTTAAATATTTATGTCAGTTTTAATAATTTTAGCATTTCAACTTTTTTGAAAAAAAAAGAAGCTTTAATTCAATTACAGAAAACTGTTTTTAGAAGTTTCAGTCTTAGTTAACAACAATGACACATAGTTGGTTGCTTTGGGAATGAATTAATAGTTAGGAATAAAAGTTTAACTGTGTGTGCTTATTTTACATATTTATTTTTTTAAATAAAATGTAAAAATTATATATGTTTTGTACGAGTTTCTGTCTTCTGCTGAATGCTAAAAAGATGATGCTTTAAACACCAAACGGTTGATGGTACCCATTCACTTCCATAGTATTTCTTCCTGTAGCACAGAAGTCAATGGGTGCCGTCAACGGTTCGCTCTCAAAAAAACATCTTCTTTAGTGTTCAACAGAAAAAAAAAAAACACTTGTTCAGGCTGAGGAAGAGTAAACGATCGCAGGATTTGATTGTTTGATTCCTCTCACACAAACAATACAGTTATATGAGTGTTAATCTAAACTGTGTTTGAATATGAAGCACTTTGTGTGTGAAGACATTTGTCAATCAACCAATCAGCTGTCACTCGATTTCAGAGCCGCTAACTAGAATAAGATCACAGCTACTTTTAATTTCAGTATAAATATGGAGTTGAACACAAGGCTTGATGAACTAATACTTTGATAAAGATAAAGCATATTTATAATCATCAAGGCTCCTGCAGACGTATGTCTTAGGAAGATTGTCCAGGGTTTATTTTTTACTCTTTTCTTTTACCTGCCACCGTTCGACTCGGACACAAACACAAGATATTTTAATTTGATGAAGGTCATGGTGTTCTTCTTCAAAATATATTCTCTTAATAGTTCATTCTATTCCTCGCCCCTTTGGCAGATATCTTTGCTTGTGTTAAGAGAATGAATGTTATTCTGCAGTGTCTGGCTCACTCCACTCTCGGATAGTTCTGCCGTCTTTGCTGATCTCCATCCGAACACAGCGTTGACCTTCTTCACCAGCTCCTGACCGCCATCTCTGATCCCGCGTGCGATCTCAGAGATGTGTGTGTGTGTGTGTGTGTGTGTGCAGACCTGCGGAGACCCGGCTCTGACACACACATCCATCTGCAGATCTATATACGCTCCAGACAGCACCACGTCTCCGCTCTCCTTCACCTAGAGCCAGAACAGATCAGCGCTAAACACACACTGAAGGACTAAACACACACACCGAACGCTTCGTCACCTTGCACTGGATGTGAATCCTGTTCCCTTCCTTCCACATCTCCGTCTGCAGAGATTGTCCCGGATACACCGGCTTCACGAAACGCACATGAAGCACAGATCAGGGTTATTAACAGAAATTCATTAATTAGATGATGTGCAATCAATTTGGATGGAGAATAAACATCACTATTATTGTGATAAATGAGAAAAGCATTGAATAGACATTACAGAAAGAATTTTTACAAATACATTTTTATATTAACCTTTGCATAAATAATACAAATTATAAATAATATTTAAATGATACTTTAAATATGAAACTGCGCCAGTAGGTGGCCGCGAGTGAGTCATTAAATCACTCAGAAATTATTCCGTAATGAAGGAGTCACTGAATCACTGACTGATTCGTTCAAAGCTGTATATTAATTCAGTAATGAATCACCGCTGTGTGTTTCTCAGCTGTGAAACAGTGCTGCTGGAGTGAAATTGCTAAACTAAACCATACTTTGGGAGTTCGTAGCGGGTTCGCATATCATTTGAGTCAGTTCGGGAGTTCAAAGAGGGATCGCTAATCATTTGAGTCATTTCGAGAGTTCGTAGCGGGATCGCGAATCATTTGAGTCAGTTCGAGAGTTCGTAGCGGGATCGCGAATTATTTGAGTCATTTCGAGAGTTCGTAGCGGGATCGCGAATCATTTGAGTCATTTCGAGAGTTCGTAGCGGGAGCGCGAATCATTTGAGTCATTTCGAGAGTTCGTAGCGGGAGCGCGAATCATTTGAGTCATTTCGAGAGTTCGTAGCGGGAGCGCGAATCATTTGAGTCATTTCGAGAGTTCGTAGCGGGAGCGCGAATCATTTGAGTCATTTCGAGAGTTCGTAGCGGGAGCGCGAATCATTTGAGTCATTTCGAGAGTTCGTAGCGGGAGCGCGAATCATTTGAGTCATTTCGAGAGTTCGTAGCGGGAGCGCGAATCATTTGAGTCATTTCGAGAGTTCGTAGCGGGAGCGCGAATCATTTGAGTCATTTCGAGAGTTCGTAGCGGGAGCGCGAATCATTTGAGTCATTTCGAGAGTTCATAGCGTTAGGGAACATCCAGGTGGACACACACACACAC
Organism: Carassius auratus; assembly: GCF_003368295.1. Lineage (NCBI taxonomy): Eukaryota > Metazoa > Chordata > Actinopteri > Cypriniformes > Cyprinidae > Carassius > Carassius auratus. The sequence goes on along the minus strand of NW_020524116.1, from coordinate 91,157 downwards.
ACACACACACACACACACACACACACGGTGTCCAAACAACATCAAGGTCTTTATAAACTGTTACAGCACTTACTCAGATTGACAAGATTGCAGTTTGAAGTTTAGGAATTAGTTTTATTAATTTTTTGTAATGTTTATGTCAGTTTTAATAATTTTAGCATTTCAACTTTTTTGAAAAAAAAAAGAAGCTTTAATTCAATTACAGAAAACTGTTTTTAGTAGTTTCAGTCTTAGTTAACAACAATGACACATAGTTGGTTGCTTTGGGAATAAATTACTAGTTAGGAATAAAAGTTTAACTGTGTGTGCTTATTTTACATATTTATTTTTTTAAATAAAATGTAAAAATTAGATATGTTTTGTACGAGTTTCTGTCTTCTGCTGAATGCTAAAAAGATGATGCTTTAAACACCAAACGGTTGATGGTACCCATTCACTTCCATAGTATTTCTTCCTGTAGCACAGAAGTCAATGGGTGCCGTCAACGGTTCGCTCTCAAAAAAACATCTTCTTTAGTGTTCAACAGAAAAAAAAAAAACACTTGTTCAGGCTGAGGAAGAGTAAACGATCGCAGGATTTGATTGTTTGATTCCTCTCACACAAACAATACAGTTATATGAGTGTTAATCTAAACTGTGTTTGAATATGAAGCACTTTGTGTGTGAAGACATTTGTCAATCAACCAATCAGCTGTCACTCGATTTCAGAGCCGCTAACTAGAATAAGATCACAGCTACTTTTAATTTCAGTATAAATATGGAGTTGAACACAAGGCTTGATGAACTAATACTTTGATAAAGATAAAGCATATTTATAATCATCAAGGCTCCTGCAGACGTATGTCTTAGGAAGATTGTCCAGGGTTTATTTTTTACTCTTTTCTTTTACCTGCCACCGTTCGACTCGGACACAAACACAAGATATTTTAATTTGATGAAGGTCATGGTGTTCTTCTTCAAAATATATTCTCTTAATAGTTCATTCTATCCCTCGCCCCTTTGGCAGATATCTTTGCTTGTGTTAAGAGAATGAATGTTATTCTGCAGTGTCTGGCTCACTCCACTCTCGGATAGTTCTGCCGTCTTTGCTGATCTCCATCCGAACACAGCGTTGACCTTCTTCACCAGCTCCTGACCGCCATCTCTGATCCTGCGTGCGATCTCAGAGATGTGTGTGTGTGTGTGTGTGTGTGTGCAGACCTGCGGAGACCCGGCTCTGACACACACATCCATCTGCAGATCTATATACGCTCCAGACAGCACCACGTCTCCGCTCTCCTTCACCTAGAGCCAGAACAGATCAGCGCTAAACACACACTGAAGGACTAAACACACACACCGAACGCTTCGTCACCTTGCACTGGATGTGAATCCTGTTCCCTTCCTTCCACATCTCCGTCTGCAGAGATTGTCCCGGATACACCGGCTTCACGAAACGCACATGAAGCACAGATCAGGGTTATTAACAGAAATTCATTAATTAGATGATGTGCAATCAATTTGGATGGAGAATAAACATCACTATTATTGTGATAAATGAGAAAAGCATTGAATAGACATTACAGAAAGAATTTTTACAAATACATTTTTATATTAACCTTTGCATAAATAATACAAATTATAAATAATATTTAAATGATACTTTAAATATGAAACTGCGCCAGTAGGTGGCCGCGAGTGAGTCATTAAATCACTCAGAAATTATTCCGTAATGAAGGAGTCACTGAATCACTGACTGATTCGTTCAAAGCTGTAGATTAATTCAGTAATGAATCACCGCTGTGTGTTTCTCAGCTGTGAAACAGTGCTGCTGGAGTGAAATTGCTAAACTAAACCATACTTTGGGAGTTCGTAGCGGGTTCGCATATCATTTGAGTCAGTTCGGGAGTTCAAAGAGGGATCGCTAATCATTTGAGTCATTTCGAGAGTTCGTAGCGGGATCGCGAATCATTTGAGTCAGTTCGAGAGTTCGTAGCGGGATCGCGAATCATTTGAGTCATTTCGAGAGTTCGTAGCGGGATCGCGAATCATTTGAGTCATTTCGAGAGTTCGTAGCGGGAGCGCGAATCATTTGAGTCATTTCGAGAGTTCGTAGCGGGAGCGCGAATCATTTGAGTCATTTCGAGAGTTCGTAGCGGGAGCGCGAATCATTTGAGTCATTTCGAGAGTTCGTAGCGGGAGCGCGAATCATTTGAGTCATTTCGAGAGTTCGTAGCGGGAGCGCGAATCATTTGAGTCATTTCGAGAGTTCGTAGCGGGAGCGCGAATCATTTGAGTCATTTCGAGAGTTCGTAGCGGGAGCGCGAATCATTTGAGTCATTTCGAGAGTTCGTAGCGGGATCGCGAATCATTTGAGTCATTTCGAGAGTTCATAGCGTTAGGGAACATCCAGGTGGACACACACACACACACACACACACACACACACACACACGGTGTCCAAACAACATCAAGGTCTTTATAAACTGTTACAGCACTTACTCAGATTGACAAGATTGCAGTTTGAAGTTTAGGAATTAGTTTTATTAATTTTTTTAAATATTTATGTCAGTTTTAATAATTTTAGCATTTCAACTTTTTTGAAAAAAAAAAGAAGCTTTAATTCAATTACAGAAAACTGTTTTTAGTAGTTTCAGTCTTAGTTAACAACAATGACACATAGTTGGTTGCTTTGGGAATGAATTATTAGTTAGGAATAAAAGTTTAACTGTGTGTGCTTATTTTACATATTTATTTTTTTAAATAAAATGTAAAAATTATATATGTTTTGTACGAGTTTCTGTCTTCTGCTGAATGCTAAAAAGATGATGCTTTAAACACCAAACGGTTGATGGTACCCATTCACTTCCATAGTATTTCTTCCTGTAGCACAGAAGCACCACGTCTCCGCTCTCCTTCACCTAGAGCCAGAACAGATCAGCGCTAAACACACACTGAAGGACTAAACACACACACCGAACGCTTCATCACCTTGCACTGGATGTGAATCCTGTTCCCTTCCTTCCACATCTCCGTCTGCAGAGACTGTCCCGGATACACCGGCTTCACGAAACGCACCTGAAGCACAGATCAGGGTTATTAACAGAAATTCATTAATTAGATGATGTGCAATCAATTTGGACGGAGAATAAACATCACTATTATTGTGATAAATGAGAAAAGCATTGAATAGACATTACAGAAAGAATTTTTACAAATACATTTTTATATTAACCTTTGCATAAATAATACAAATTATAAATAATATTGAAATGATACTTTAAATATGAAACTGCGCCAGTAGGTGGCCGCGAGTGAGTCATTAAATCACTCAGAAATTATTCCGTAATGAAGGAGTCACTGAATCACTGACTGATTCGTTCAAAGCTGTAGATTCATTCAGTAATGAATCACCGCTGTGTGGTTCTCAGCTGTGAAACAGTGCTGCTGGTGTGAAATTGCTAAACTAAACCATACTTTGGGAGTTCGTAGCGGGTTCGCAAATCATTTGAGTCAGTTCGGGAGTTCAAAGCGGGATCTCGAATCATTTGAGTCAGTTCGTGAGTTCGTAGCGCGTTCGCGAATCATTTTAGTCATTTCGAGAGTTCGTAGGGGGATCGCGAATCATTTGAGTCATTTCGAGAGTTCGTAGCGGGATCGTGAATCATTTGAGTCATTTCGAGAGTTCGTAGCGGGATCGCGAATCATTTGAGTCATTTCGAGAGTTCGTAGCGGGATCGCGAATCATTTGAGTCATTTCGAGAGTTCGTAGCGGTTAGGGAACATCCAGGTGGACACACACACACACACACACACACACGGTGTCCAAACAACATCAAGGTCTTTATAAACTGTTACAGCACTTATTCAGATTGACAAGATTGCAGTTTGAAGTTTAGGAATTAGTTTTATTAATTTTTTTAAATATTTATGTCAGTTTTAATAATTTTAGCATTTCAACTTTTTTGAAAAAAAAAGAAGCTTTAATTCAATTACAGAAAACTGTTTTTAGAAGTTTCAGTCTTAGTTAACAACAATGACACATAGTTGGTTGCTTTGGGAATGAATTATTAGTTAGGAATAAAAGTTTAACTGTGTGTGCTTATTTTACATATTTATTTTTTTAAATAAAATGTAAAAATTATATATGTTTTGTACGAGTTTCTGTCTTCTGCTGAATGCTAAAAAGATGATGCTTTAAACACCAAACGGTTGATGGTACCCATTCACTTCCATAGTATTTCTTCCTGTAGCACAGAAGTCAATGGGTGCCGTCAACGGTTCGCTCTCAAAAAAACATCTTCTTTAGTGTTCAACAGAAAAAAAAAAAACACTTGTTCAGGCTGAGGAAGAGTAAACGATCGCAGGATTTGATTGTTTGATTCCTCTCACACAAACAATACAGTTATATGAGTGTTAATCTAAACTGTGTTTGAATATGAAGCACTTTGTGTGTGAAGACATTTGTCAATCAACCAATCAGCTGTCACTCGATTTCAGAGCCGCTAACTAGAATAAGATCACAGCTACTTTTAATTTCAGTATAAATATGGAGTTGAACACAAGGCTTGATGAACTAATACTTTGATAAAGATAAAGCATATTTATAATCATCAAGGCTCCTGCAGACGTATGTCTTAGGAAGATTGTCCAGGGTTTATTTTTTACTCTTTTCTTTTACCTGCCACCGTTCGACTCGGACACAAACACAAGATATTTTAATTTGATGAAGGTCATGGTGTTCTTCTTCAAAATATATTCTCTTAATAGTTCATTCTATTCCTCGCCCCTTTGGCAGATATCTTTGCTTGTGTTAAGAGAATGAATGTTATTCTGCAGTGTCTGGCTCACTCCACTCTCGGATAGTTCTGCCGTCTTTGCTGATCTCCATCCGAACACAGCGTTGACCTTCTTCACCAGCTCCTGACCGCCATCTCTGATCCCTGCGTGCGATCTCAGAGATGTGTGTGTGTGTGTGTGTGTGTGTGTGCAGACCTGCGGAGACCCGGCTCTGACACACACATCCATCTGCAGATCTATATACGCTCCAGACAGCACCACGTCTCCGCTCTCCTTCACCTAGAGCCAGAACAGATCAGCGCTAAACACACACTGAAGGACTAAACACACACACCGAACGCTTCGTCACCTTGCACTGGATGTGAATCCTGTTCCCTTCCTTCCACATCTCCGTCTGCAGAGATTGTCCCGGATACACCGGCTTCACGAAACGCACATGAAGCACAGATCAGGGTTATTAACAGAAATTCATTAATTAGATGATGTGCAATCAATTTGGACGGAGAATAAACATCACTATTATTGTGATAAATGAGAAAAGCATTGAATAGACATTACAGAAAGAATTTTTACAAATACATTTTTATATTAACCTTTGCATAAATAATACAAATTATAAATAATATTTAAATGATACTTTAAATATGAAACTGCGCCAGTAGGTGGCGGCGAGTGAGTCATTAAATCACTCAGAAATTATTCCGTAATGAAGGAGTCACTGAATCACTGACTGATTCGTTCAAAGCTGTAGATTAATTCAGTAATGAATCACCGCTGTGTGTTTCTCAGCTGTGAAACAGTGCTGCTGGAGTGAAATTGCTAAACTAAACCATACTTTGGGAGTTCGTAGCGGGATCGGCGAATCATTTGAGTCATTTCGAGAGTTCGTAGCGGGAGCGCGAATCATTTGAGTCATTTCGAGAGTTCGTAGCGGGAGCGCGAATCATTTGAGTCATTTCGAGAGTTCGTAGCGGGAGCGCGAATCATTTGAGTCATTTCGAGAGTTCGTAGCGGGCGAGCGCGAATCATTTGAGTCATTTCGAGAGTTCGTAGCGGGAGCGCGAATCATTTGAGTCATTTCGAGAGTTCGTAGCGGAGCGCGAATCATTTGAGTCATTTCGAGAGCTCATAGCGTTAGGGAACATCCAGGTGGACACACACACACACACACACACACACACACACACGGTGTCCAAACAACATCAAGGTCTTTATAAACTGTTACAGCACTACTCAGATTGACAAGATTGCAGTTTGAAGTTTAGGAATTAGTTTTATTAATTTTTTTAATGTTTATGTCAGTTTTAATAATTTTTAGCATTTCAACTTTTTGAAAAAAAAGAAGCTTTAATTCAATTACAGAAAACTGTTTTAGTAGTTTCAGTCTTAGTTAACAACAATGACACATAGTTGGTTGCTTTGGGAATGAATTACTAGTTAGGAATAAAAGTTTAACTGTGTGTGCTTATTTTACATATTTATTTTTTTAAATAAAATGTAAAAATTAGATATGTTTTGTACGAGTTTCTGTCTTCTGCTGAATGCTAAAAAGATGATGCTTTAAACACCAAACGGTTGATGGTACCCATTCACTTCCATAGTATTTCTTCCTGTAGCACAGAAGCACCACGTCTCCGCTCTCCTTCACCTAGAGCCAGAAACAGATCAGCGCTAAACACACACTGAAGGACTAGACACACACAGAACGCTTCGTCACCTTGCACTGGATGTGAATCCTGTTCCCTTCCTTCCACATCTCCGTCTGCAGAGACTGTCCCGGATACACCGGCTTCACGAAACGCACCTGAAGCACAGATCAGGGTTATTAACAGAAATTCATTAATTAGATGATGTGCAATCAATTTGGACGGAGAATAACATCACTATTATTGTGATAAATGAGAAAAGCATTGAATAGACATTACAGAAAGAATTTTTACAAATACATTTTTATATTAACCTTTGCATAAATAATACAAATTATAAATAATATTGAAATGATACTTTAAATATGAAAACTGCGCCAGTAGGTGGCCGCGAGTGAGTCATTAAATCACTCAGAAATTATTCCGTAATGAAGGAGTCACTGAATCACTGACTGATTCGTTCAAAGCTGTAGATTAATTCAGTAATGAATCACCGCTGTGTGTTTCTCAGCTGTGAAACAGTGCTGCTGGAGTGAAATTGCTAAAACTAAACCATACTTTGGGAGTTCGTAGCGGGATCGCGAATCATTTGAGTCATTTCGAGAGTTCGTAGCGGAGAGCGCGAATCATTTGAGTCATTCGAGAGTTCGTAGCGGGAGCGCGAATCATTTGAGTCATTTCGAGAGTTCGTAGCGGGAGCGCGAATCATTTGAGTCATTTCGAGAGTTCGTAGCGGCGAGCGCGAATCATTTGAGTCATTTCGAGAGTTCGTAGCGGAGAGCGCGAATCATTTGAGTCATTTCGAGAGTTCGTAGCGGGAGCGCGAATCATTTGAGTCATTTCGAGAGTTCGTAGCGGGAGCGCGAATCATTTGAGTCATTTCGAGAGTTCATAGCGTTAGGGAACATCCAGGTGGACACACACACACACACACACACACACACACACACACACACACACGGTGTCCAAACAACATCAAGGTCTTTATAAACTGTTACAGCACTTACTCAGATTGACAAGATTGCAGTTTGAAGTTTAGGAATTAGTTTTATTAATTTTTTTAATGTTTATGTCAGTTTTAATAATTTTAGCATTTCAACTTTTTTGAAAAAAAAAGAAGCTTAATTCAATTACAGAAAACTGTTTTTAGTAGTTTCAGTCTTAGTTAACAACAATGACACATAGTTGGTTGCTTTGGGAATGAATTACTAGTTAGGAATAAAAGTTTAACTGTGTGTGCTTATTTTACATATTTATTTTTTTAAATAAAATGTAAAAATTAGATATGTTTTTGTACGAGTTTCTGTCTTCTGCTGAATGCTAAAAAGATGATGCTTTAAACACCAAACGGTTGATGGTACCCATTCACTTCCATAGTATTTCTTCCTGTAGCACAGAAGCACCACGTCTCCGCTCTCCTTCACCTAGAGCCAGAACAGATCAGCGCTAAACACACACTGAAGGACTAGACACACACAGAACGCTTCGTCACCTTGCACTGGATGTGAATCCTGTTCCCTTCCTTCCACATCTCCGTCTGCAGAGACTGTCCCGGATACACCGGCTTCACGAAACGCACCTGAAGCACAGATCAGGGTTATTAACAGAAATTCATTAATTAGATGATGTGCAATCAATTTGGACGGAGAATAAACATCACTATTATTGTGATAAATGAGAAAAGCATTGAATAGACATTACAGAAAGAATTTTTACAAATACATTTTATATTAACCTTTGCATAAATAATACAAATTATAAATAATATTTAAATGATACTTTAAATATGAAACTGCGCCAGTAGGTGGCCGCGAGTGAGTCATTAAATCACTCAGAAATTATTCCGTAATGAAGGAGTCACTGAATCACTGACTGATTCGTTCAAAGCTGTAGATTCATTCAGTAATGAATCACCGCTGTGTGGTTCTCAGCTGTGAAACAGTGCTGCTGGTGTGAAATTGCTAAACTAAACCATACTTTGGGAGTTCGTAGCGGGTTCGCAAATCATTTGAGTCAGTTCGGGAGTTCAAAGCGGGATCTCGAATCATTTGAGTCAGTTCGTGAGTTCGTAGCGGGATCGCGAATCATTTGAGTCATTTCGAGAGTTCGTAGCGCGTTCGCGAATCATTTTAGTCATTTCGAGAGTTCGTAGGGGGATCACGAATCATTTGAGTCATTTCGAGAGTTCGTAGCGGGATCGCGAATCACTTGAGTCATTTCGATAGTTCGTAGCGGGAACGCGAATCACTTGAGTCATTTCGATAGTTCGTAGCTGGAACGCGAATCATTTGTGTCATTTCGATAGTTCGTAGCGGGAACGCGAATCATTTGAGTCATTTCGAGAGTTCGTAGCGGAACGCGAATCATTTGAGTCAGTTCGAGAGTTCGTAGCGGGATCGCGAATCACTTGAGTCATTTCGAGAGTTCGTAGCGGGATCGCGAATCATTTGAGTCATTTCGAGAGTTCGTAGCAGGATCGCGAATCATTTGAATCAGTTCGGGGAGTTCGGAGCGGGTTCGCCCCAGATAGCAAACGTACGTCGCGGAAACTTCTGCTGAAGAGCGCATCATCTGATAAATATCGCCTTCTTTTTGTATAGTCGTATTTTGATGTTCTGTAGATCGTCTGTTTGAGCGGTTAAATGAATCGTCTTCCCTACCTCTAAATGACATCTATACGACGTATCTTTATCACCCGAAATACGCCGGCATGTCCGTCGAGAATGAGAAGCTACTATACTTGATTAATTTAGAAATAACGATTATTTAAAATCCATATTCTGTGATTTGCTTTTCTTTGTACAAGAACGCATATAGCATGTTTAAAAGCAAACATTACATTATTTTGTATAGACTTTACATCAATGGATCTTGTCCCATTTTTGTCTTATATCCCAGGGAACACAAGTTAGGAGAAAATTGTTTAGCCTGAATGCAATGTAATTCGCTTTGGATAAAAACGTCTGCTAAATGCATACATTTATTTATTAAACGTATTATATTCCACTGATGTTTTCAAGGAGACACACTTTTCCTTTACTTATGTGCACAGGATCTGTGCGCTTTACATGAACATTAATATTGCTCTAAATGATCAGGCAAAAGGTGACTTATACTTCTTTACTGGAAACAAACGATTCACTATTGTTTTAGACAAATGTTCAATAGTCTAAACAGTATTTAATGCAATTACTGTACATCCTGCCTATAAGTGAACTCCAGAATAATTCTGAGCAATAGACTACTCAATAATTAGTCCCATCAACACTTACCTGTCTACATAACTATATAACTTCCTGGAAAGTTCAGCTTCAAGTCTTCTCAAACACTACTGAACCTGCTATTTGTGCTCTTCAGGAGCACTGCTTAATTACAGACAGGGCCGTTGGATCAGTGTTGAATTTGACAGAATTGATCACCCTCATTATTATAATTAAGAGCTGATTCATGGCTTCAGTTCATGTAGTTCTTTACCTCCACAGCAGATATTAAAATTGTGGAATGTACACCCAGCCATGGCTTACCTCACATATTACATTTAATATTTTATTTAGAAGCACCATTAAAATGCTTTCAGTATCTATTGAGAATGGTTACAAAGACACTCATTTTTAGATATTTAACTCTACAAGGTAGAAACCTCAGAAGGAAGCACATCTATTATCTCTTCTAGGGAAAGATGAAGAAGTTGCTTTTAAATAATAAACTTGAGATATATTCAATACAAATATTAAAAACGACAGAATGGACAAAGGTAGGCGAGACCATGCTACATTGTGAACTGTAACAAATCAGGGAAACTGTTAGGCAAGACTAAATGATTTGAGTTGGATATTGTGTAGAGATTATGTTGTGAATGGCATCTCTCTCCAGAACAGAAATCCATAATATTGGCAGTATGCAGGGTGCAGACACTGGTGATGGACTGTGATGAGACACAGGTGTGGGACAGATCGTGACCAGGGCTGAATCTGGGTGTCTTAAGGCAGGCGTACACGGTGCGAATTCGGATGGTCGGAAGATCGTATGTCCACGCACACGGCACGAGTGAGTTTATCTGAAAATCGTACGGACGAGATGATATACGACACGATTTTACAACCTGCGAATTCCAGAAGCAATCGCACGAAGTTGATAGACGCGTTCGACTTGAAGCAGCGCTGCACGCACAGAAGGATCACTGTATGACATTACCGCGAGAGCGATAAGAGAGCACACATATCCAATGCATTCAAATTGCTCTCGCGGTACTTTGATGTCATACAGGTGATCATTCTGTGCATGCAGCGGTGCAAGTGGAACGCGCCGAATATAACTGCTCTCCCTCTCTCATAACTGCATATAAAATATTGATACGAGCCGTGACTGTTTCCTACACGTACAGGTTATTTTTCAGCAATAGGAAACCGGGACGTTTGGTCACCCTGTGTGTGTGTGTGTGTGTGTGTTGGTTTATAAATATCTGAAATAGGTATTACAATGTAAACATGGTTTGTGAGGACAATTCCTGTGCCCTCGTAACCCAAATGGCTTTTAAAAATACTATACGATTTAATAGAAATTTTAAACATGCATTTTCCGTGATGGATAGAGGTAGTGTATGGGGATATACAGAATACCGTTACGTTTATGGAGAGTCCCTGTAAACTACATATGCGTGTGTGAGCGAGAAATAAAAAGGCATTGGAATACGTTGCCACATTCGCTGTGTCGCTGCCGTCTTCGTCTTTCTTCTTCTGTGGTTTTCCTAGTTCGTGATTGGTCAACTTCAGATAAATCAACAAATCGGCTCGTTCAACCGCACAAATGGCACGAATTCAAACCGATAGCTCACAAACTTTTTAGACATGTTTAAAAATGATCGGGAGGTCGGGAAGTGCTCGTAAGCCACTCTGCTCGGCTCATAATTCATTGCAAATGATACGAGCCGCGACCATAAGAGAATACGCGATTTCCACACGACTGAAAAAAATCGCATGCGAACTCGTACGACAGCAAAAATCGCACCGTGTACGACCGCCTTTAGGAGATCACAGGCTGGACTGTCCTAAGGTATTTGGTGAAGAAAAGAAACAGTAACATCATTTTATGTCACAATGTACACAAAAAGAGCATCACATCATATAAAGCACATTATTATTCATTAGCTTGGGTTAAACTAATTTTAGTTTGTTGGATCAGCAGCTATGCTAATGATGTCTCTCTGTGTTTCTCTGTTTCTGCTGGATCTTCATCCCGTGGAAACTAGGATTTACACAAGCTCCAGTCTGGATCCAGAACACCTGAGAAGAGATGATGCTGACCCTCAGAGGACCTCAGATGATGCTGACCCTGAATCAACAACAGAACTAACAAATATTGTGACTGCATCATATAATAGTTGCTGTTAATAATGTTCATCGTCTGGCTGACTACGTTTTGTATTAATTTTTCTAATAATCGCTCGGCAGTGAGTTTGGTCTGTTAATATCACTGTATTAGTACATTAAGCGATCACAGCGTCGCGTCTTGTCTCGCGGAGGGGAGCGAAGCGGTTCTGGATGGAGTTCTCGAAGGGAGGAGGGGGAGAAGTCATGGCCAGGTCGCGAATTTGCTTCTCCACGGCTTCGAACGTGTCCTCAACTGCAATCAAAGGTAGACATTCTTCCGCCATTAAAGCAAGTAACAGTGAGTACAGCAGTGGTAATGTGTGTGAATAGAGTATTAGCAATGGAAGCGCAGTTAGCTGCAACCACGCAGCTGATGCTAACTGGCTATAAGCTAATAGCAGACCCGGGAGATCAAAATAAAACTAGTGTTAGCGAGGCGCTCTGATTGTTTTTGTTGTAGAATACAATAGAGGATGTATTCACACGTTATATAAACGGAAACGATGATGTATAAAATTGATTTTTAAGTTAAAAATAGTCGATAAAAAGACTAAAGTGACGGAGCTCAAACGCAGTACAGTCGCCAACAACAAACAGGAAGTGACTTTATCTCAGATGGGGTGCAGCGTTAACTGTGTCAAATTATTTTGATATTGAAATCAGATATATTTTTTAATACTTTTAATTAGGGATGCACCGATATCATATTCTGCAGAACAAATCTGATACATTCATTTTTGGTTCTAAACGATACAGATACCGTAAATGTAACCAATCCCTGAATTTTCACTGCATTTGTAATGTTTAAATGTATTAGTAGTAGGGCTGCACGATGTGTTGTTTAAGCATCGATATCGCGATATACGAATCCACGAGTCACAACGCAGGATGTGCGATGTAGGCTGTCTCTCTCTCTCTCTCACACACACACTCACATTCTCTCTCTCTCTCTCACACACACACACACTCACACTCTCTCTCTCTCACACACACACACTCTCTCTCTCTCTCTCTCTCTCTCACACACACACACTCACACACTCTCTCTCTCTCTCTCTCTCACACACACACACACTCACACTCTCTCTCTCTCTCTCACACACACACACTCACATTCTCTCTCTCTCTCTCTCACACACACACACACACACACTCACACTCTCTCTCTCTCACACACACACACACACACACTATCTCTCTCTCTCTCACACACACACACACACTCATTGTAATATGCACGTTTCTTTTTTTTTTCGCCGAGTGTATTTCAGTAATACAGTGTTAAAGGATTAGTTCACACAAAAATTTTAATTTCCTAATCATCAATCCTAATAATCATCAAGAAATGAATACCAGACTAAAGCATGCACAAGTGTACAGAAGTAAGATGGGCTGAAAGTTAACTTGATGGTGCCCAGGGTGGGAACAAGTAAAAGGAAAGAAAATGTACAGATCATAATAGTTCGGTAGAACTTCAGCACAACCTTAAAGTAGAATGTGTTGTGGTGTTGTTTCATAATCTACAAAAATAATAATTGCATGATGCTAATAATTTAGTGGACTATGTACAGTCAGGTATTGATAAAGGTGGGACATTGGTCAAATTGCATGTTAAATTCATCTTAAAATATAATTTCCGCTGGCATATTGAGGGATAATATGTCATATTTTGAAAACGTGAAATTATGGGGGTTGTGTATGGAAAAATACCAACTTTGTGAAATACTTACAGTAAATCAAATTGTCATCCTGAGTAATATAAGTCATAGTCAGAAGTCTCGTTTTCATTTCAAGTTTTAATTTGGTTATTCTCCATAACAAGTACTTCCAGTGAGTTGACTAGAACAAATAAATGTAAAAAACCTTACTCCACTCATTGCAGTTGTATTGTTGACTTTTTTCTTCTATAAAAGGCTGTGTGGCTGAGTTCAAACAAACCAATATCCCGGAGTAATTCATTTACTCAAACAGTACACTGACTGAATGCTGTGAAGACCGAACTGAAGATGAACACCGAGCCGAGCCAGATAATGAACGAACACGCCCACTGCTGGAGCAGTTCTCGTTCTCGAGTCAAGAACCGGTTGCTTCGGTTTTCGGATCACCAGTACACTCAACCGAGAATCGTTTCTGTCGGACGCGTCCGATTTGAGAACCGATGAACTGATGATACTGCGCATGCGTGTAATATTTTGTTAAACATCCGAAAGTGTGATAAAATAACTATATATCTATATGTTTAGATGAATGTTTCCAATCTGTATATTGTGTATAATGTATAAGCCAAATGGGTTTTCAGGGAAGTTGGACAATAATTAAGACTCTAAAGACTCTATGTTTAATAGGAATAAGGGATGCTTTATGAAATATCTGTACTGTATTTATAGTTAATGTGTGGGAAGTCGTGGCCTAATGGTTAGAGGGTTGGACTCCCAATCGAAGGGTTGTGAGTTCGAGTCTCGGGCCGGCAGGAATTGTGGGTGGGGGGAGTGCATGTACAGTTCTCTCTCCACCTTCAATACCACGACTGAGACCCTTGAGCAAGACATCGAACCCCCAACTGCTCCCCGGGCGCCGCAGCATAAATGATGAACACTGCTCCGGGTGTGTGCTCACAGTGTGTGTGTGTGTGTTCACTGCTCTGTGTGTGTGTTCACAGTGTGTGTGTGTGTGTGTTCACCAGAGATGTATAAAGTACTAGAGAACCATACTTGAGTAAAAGTACAAGTGCTCTATCAAAAAAGTGACTTGAGTAGAAGTTGAAGTGCTCTTTAAGCACCACACTTAAGAAGAAGTACTAAAGTATTCAACATTTTTTGTACTTAAGTATTGCAAGTAGTCTATTTTAAAATGTACTACTCAAGTACTGAAAGTAAAAGTACAAGTATTGTTATGTAGTTATTAAAGAAAGTATTCAAAAGTTTGGACATTGTTTTTGCTATTTCAAATGATTAACCTAAAGGACAATCACAATTCCTTTGATTGTAACTTCTTGTAAACAAAAAACAGATAAAAGGGTTATTTCGCCCAATTTGCAAAATTATGTCATTAATAACTCACCCTCATGTTGTTTCAAAGATGTAAGACCTCCGTTTATCTTTGGAACACAGTTTAAAATATTTTAGATTTAGTCTGAGAGCTCAGTCCCTCCATTGAAGCTGTGTGTATACTGTCCATGTCCAGAATGGTAAGAAAAACATCTTCAAAGTAGTCCATGTGACATCAGAGGGTCAGTTAAATATAAAAAATAGCAAAAACTACGACTTTATTCAGCATTGTCTTCTCTTCCGTGTCTTTTGTTTGAAAGTTCAAAACAAAGCAGTTTGTGATATCCGGTTCGTGAACGACATCATTAGATGTAACCGGATCTTTTTTAAACAGTTCACCAAATCGAACTGATTCGTTTTAAACGGTTCGCGTCTCCAATACGCATTAATCCACAAATGACTTAAGCTGTTAACTTTTTTTAATGTGGCTGACACTCCCTCTGAGTTAAAACTAGGGATGCTCCGATCACGATCGGCCGATCGTTAATGCGCATCTCGTCAGTAAAGCCGGTTTTCTAATCAGCGGTTAATTCCCTCAGGTGCGTGATTTCACATAGAGCAGCTGTTACTACACAGAGCCGTTGTTAACTGAGAAGATGCGCCAATAAACGCTGAAAATTAACGTGAATAGCGTTAGAGAATATCTTCTCTATTAACAACGGCTCTGTGTAGTAACAGCTGGAGACTTAGGTCTCTGCAGAGCAAAAGTGGGCGTTTATCACCATGTGGGTGGTTTAAAACTGCTGGGTGTTTCTGAATCATGCAATCTAAATGATCCCCCTTACCCAACCCCACCCCTAAACCTAACGTCACTATTACATCAACTAATCAGGTATCATGGTATAAAAACACCTTGATCTTGTAACTTTCCTGCAGAGACCTATACTTGAACAGCTGCTCTATGTGAAATCACGCACCTGATGGAATTAACCGCTGATTAGAAAACCGGCTTTACTGACGAGAAGCGCATAACGATCGGCCGAGTACACTGACTGAATGCTGTGAAGAGAGAACTGAAGATGAACACCGAGCCGAGCCAGATAACGAACAATAGACTGACTCGTTCACGAGTCAAGAACCGTTTACGAATTCGTGTCCGATTCGAGAACCGAGGAGCTGATGATACTGCGCATCTGTGATTCAGCGTGAAGCAAACCGACACACAGAGCGTCTGAACCGAACTGATTCTTTTGGTGATTGATTGATTCTGAACTGATTCTGTGCTAATGTTATTAGCCCAGGTAAACCGAAGGCTTGCAATCATCGCCAATGACGTCATTACGTAGAGCGCAAAAGAACCGGTGAACTGTTTTCTTCAACCGGTTTATTGAATCAAACTGTCAGAAAGAACTACTGGTGATCCGGAAACCGATGCAACCGGTTCTTGACTCGTGAACGAGTCATTATCTGGCTCGGCTCGGTGTTCATCTCTCTCTTCACATCAGTTCAGTCAGCACGCGCAGTCTTCTTAATCGCTTGATTCGCTCAATGATGTGCCAGCTTCATCAAACCTGCCATCTACAGTTCTGGCAGTGGTAATGTGGGTAACGAGTAACGATGCAGCACATAACAAAAATAACGGAGTAAAAGTATTAAACTCATCGAAAATATGTACTGAAGTAAAAGTGGAAGTAGGGGAAAAAAAGAATACTCTAGTAAAGTACAGATACCGCCTTTTAGTACTTAAGTACAGTAGTGAAGTAGTTCTACTTCGTTACTATACATCTCTGGTGTTCACTGCTCTGTGTGTGTGTGTGTGCACTTCGGATGGGTTAAATGCAGAGCACAAATTCTGAGTATGGGTCACCATACTTGGCTGAATGTCACGTCACTTTCACTTCCACTTTCATGATGACACATTCACAAACTGAGTTTGTAGTAAACAGAACATGAACACGAGTAGAGCGATTCTCGTTCTCGAGTCAAGAACCGGTTGCATCGGTTTTCAGATCATCAGTAATCGTTGAGAATCGTTGAGAACCGATGAACTGATGATACTGCGCACGCGCGATTCAGCGTGAAGCAGACTGACTCACAGCATGTCTGAACCGAAGGGATTCTTTTGGTGATTGATTCTGATTCTGTGCTAGTAATGTTATGAGCGCGGGTATTTCGAGGGCTTGGATGAAACATTCATTTAATAACGAATACATCGCAATGGATTATGTTTAGTAAGTGGATCATGGTTTCTGCGCTGATGAAACCTAATTTATTTACTTTATATCTTCAAGACTTAAATCCTCATATGCACATTATTGCTGTTACTGTATTTAGGTGTTGTTGCAAAACTCAAATGCAAACTTTTCATCATTATGAGGTTTTTAACTGATTAAAGTTATGATTACTGACTTTATATATTTGAATGTTTGATAGACGTATGCCATTACGTCATCGCCAATGACGTCATTACGTCGAGCGTAAAAGAACCGATGAACAGTTTTTTTCAACTGGTTTATTGAATCGAACCGTCTGAAAGAACCGGTTTGCGGAAAAGAATCGAACTTCCCATCACCAACAGCTCTTTCTTCTTCTTTTCAAGTTTAATGGCGGTTGGCAAACCAAACTTAAGTGGTGCATACTCGCCACCTACTGGATTGGAGTGTGGATAACGTTATGGTAGCAGTGACCTAAATTCTGTTAATTAAATGAGTTTAAGAAAATTAAATAATTATTTGTATATTTTAAATTGCTTTGGGCCATTACCTAATAATGCTTGGATGGAAAAAAACTTCCATTTCCATTTCTCTTAATGCTTGAAATAATTAAAATCTTTCTCTTGCATAAGCCTCATATTTTAATAATACATGTTCTACTGTTTCCATATTTTCTGAACTACATTTGTCAGAATACCCAGTCTGGTGTTTCCCAAACTTGACCATACTTTGATTTAATAGACAATGGCCGATGCGCATTCTTGAAATTAAAACATCCTTCCTCCTATTTCCAATATTTCTTCTTTCTAAACCAACTGTTCCTTGACTGTTGTATAAATGTCGACCCTTATTTCCACTGTCCCACTCCTTCTGCCATTTCTTCCTAATTTCCTTTGCTATTAAACTTTTTATCTCAGTCTTACTCAATGCAATATTAATATCAACTTCTGTAAATGTTATGGCCTGTTTGGCTAAACTATCCACCACTTCGTTTCCTACCTTCCCCACATGCGCCGGTATCCAAAGAAAATGAATAATGATTCCCAATTGTCTGGTTCTAAAAAGACTTTGTAATATTTCATAAATTAAATCCTGTCTAGCTAAAGAAATACCACTTGCAAGACTTTCAATTGCAGATAGAGAGTCTGTGACAGGGTGACCTGTCCCTGTTGGTTAGCGCAACACACACACACACACACACACACACACACACACACACACACACACACACACACACACACACCTCATCCTCCGTTCCACACGCACGCCATTAGCACGCTGGTCATCATACACGCAAACACAGCCACTCCATTTCCATCCCCTTCAGAATCCCTGCTGCGCATAACAACATGTCTACATACCTGAGTTGTGTTTGGTTCCGTTTCTATGTTTTATGTTTCGTCATGTTATGTTAATACATACCTGTTTTCGGTGTTTGTCAGCGTCTGTGTTGCCGGTCTTTCGCGTTGCTTCTCCTCCATCGATCGACCGAACCCGAGCGCCACCCTGCGGCCTGGATAAATAGTGCCAGGACCGCTGTGTGTGGCAGCGTCGGCGCGAAGCAACCGGAAGTCGACTCGTCCATTGTCTTGGTTCGTTAGGGGGGGTAATGGAAATTTGTTATTTTTATTATTATTATTATTATGCTAATTTTTATGTGTCTACATTTGTATTTGTTATTTTTGGTTTGGAGTTTGTTTCTGTAAATATTTTGCTATTTTTGTGAGTATATATTTTTGTGATGTTGTGAAAATTGTA
The DNA here is from genome assembly GCF_003368295.1 of Carassius auratus. Lineage (NCBI taxonomy): Eukaryota > Metazoa > Chordata > Actinopteri > Cypriniformes > Cyprinidae > Carassius > Carassius auratus. Next base: position 72,406 of record NW_020524116.1, on the reverse strand, counting down.
CATACTCACCTGAAATACTTACCCACTAATTTATGCAATGGTTTTAAGAAAAGGGGCGGGGCTTGGACTAAAAAGAGGAGCCCCAAAGAATTTTCGGGGTCAGTTAACCTGGCGAGCGAGTGTGCAAGTGTGGTGCCTTGAGCAATCTATCATTGGAGGAGTTTGTGTGGAAATATATATATATATATATAAATATAAATGCACTGTAAATAAACATCACCTTACATTTCTGCAAGTGTTGCCATTATTTAATTATTGATTTATTTATTTTTTATTTTTTTTGGGGCAAACCCAGTTACGCCTGACAGCGGGCCTGTGAAGACCCGTTTGTCCCACAGAGTCTGTGCATATAACTGATAGGATTGGCTGAACTTCTTCAACCCACTGAAATGCTAATATAATTGCTATTAATTCTGAAGTAAATACTGAAAAGTGATTTGATGTTTTTTTCAAAATGTTGACTTTAAATTGAGGTAGAACTACGAACTCAGGAACTGACTCAAATGCGTCTGCAGAGACTGTCCCGGATACACCGGCTTCACGAAACGCACATGAAGCACAGATCAGGGTTATTAACAGAAATTCATTAATTAGATGATGTGCAATCAATTTGGATGGAGAATAAACATCACTATTATTGTGATAAATGAGAAAAGCATTGAATAGACATTACAGAAAGAATTTTTACAAATAAATTTTTATATTAACCTTTGCATAAATAATACAAATTATAAATAATATTTAAATGATACTTTAAATATGAAACTGCTAGGTGGCCGCGAGTGAGTCATTAAATCACTCAGAAATTATTCCGTAATGAAGGAGTCACTGAATCACTGACTGATTCGTTCAAAGCTGTAGATTAATTCAGTAATGAATCACCGCTGTGTGTTTCTCAGCTGTGAAACAGTGCTGCTGGAGTGAAATTGCTAAACTAAACCATACTTTGGGAGTTCGTAGCGGGTTCGCCTATCATTTGAGTCATTTCGGGAGTTCAAAGCGGGATCGCGAATCATTTGAGTCATTTCGAGAGTTCGTAGCGGGATCGCGAATCATTTGAGTCAGTTCGAGAGTTCGTAGCGGGATCGCGAATCATTTGAGTCATTTCGAGAGTTCGTAGCGGGATCGCGAATCATTTGAGTCATTTCGAGAGTTCGTAGCGGGAGCGCGAATCATTTGAGTCATTTCGAGAGTTCGTAGCGGGATCGCGAATCATTTGAGTCATTTCGAGAGTTCGTAGCGGGATCGCGAATCATTTGAGTCATTTCGAGAGTTCGTAGCGGGAGCGCGAATCATTTGAGTCATTTCGAGAGTTCGTAGCGGGAGCGCGAATCATTTGAGTCATTTCGAGAGTTCGTAGCGAGAGCGCGAATCATTTGAGTCATTTCGAGAGTTCGTAGCGGGATCGCGAATCATTTGAGTCATTTCGAGAGTTCATAGCGGTTAGGGAACATCCAGGTGGACACACACACACACACACACACACACACACGGTGTCCAAACAACATCAAGGTCTTTATAAACTGTTACAGCACTTACTCAGATTGACAAGATTGCAGTTTGAAGTTTAGGAATTAGTTTTATTAATTTTTTTTAATGTTTATGTCAGTTTTAATAATTTTAGCATTTCAACTTTTTTGAAAAAAAAAAAGAAGCTTTAATTCAATTACAGAAAACAGTTTTTAGTAGTTTCAGTCTTAGTTAACAACAATGACACATAGTTGGTTGCTTTGGGAATTAATTACTAGTTAGGAATAAAAGTTTAACTGTGTGTGCTTATTTTACATATTTATTTTTTTAAATAAAATGTAAAAATTAGATATGTTTTGTACGAGTTTCTGTCTTCTGCTGAATGCTAAAAAGATGATGCTTTAAACACCAAACGGTTGATGGTACCCATTCACTTCCATAGTATTTCTTCCTGTAGCACAGAAGTCAATGGGTGCCGTCAACGGTTCGCTCTCAAAAAAACATCTTCTTTAGTGTTCAACAGAAAAAAAAAACACTTGTTCAGGCTGAGGAAGAGTAAACGATCGCATGATTTGATTGTTTGATTCCTCTCACACAAACAATACAGTTATATGAGTGTTAATCTAAACTGTGTTTGAATATGAAGCACTTTGTGTGTGAAGACATTTGTCAATCAACCAATCAGCTGTCACTCGATTTCAGAGCCGCTAACTAGAATAAGATCACAGCTACTTTTAATTTCAGTATAAATATGGAGTTGAACACAAGGCTTGATGAACTAATACTTTGATAAAGATAAAGCATATTTATAATCATCAAGGCTCCTGCAGACGTTTGTTTTAGGAAGATTGTCCAGGGTTTATTTTTTACTCTTTTCTTTTACCTGCCACCGTTCGACTCGGACACAAACACAAGATATTTTAATTTGATGAAGGTCATGGTGTTCTTCTTCAAAATATATTCTCTTAATAGTTCATTCTATTCCTCGCCCCTTTGGCAGATATCTTTGCTTGTGTTAAGAGAATGAATGTTATTCTGCAGTGTCTGGCTCACTCCACTCTCGGATAGTTCTGCCGTCTTTGCTGATCTCCATCCGAACACAGCGTTGACCTTCTTCACCAGCTCCTGACCGCCATCTCTGATCCTGCGTGCGATCTCAGAGATGTGTGTGTGTGTGTGTGTGTGTGTGTGTGTGCAGACCTGCGGAGACCCGGCTCTGACACACACATCCATCTGCAGATCTATATACGCTCCAGACAGCACCACGTCTCCGCTCTCCTTCACCTAGAGCCAGAACAGATCAGCGCTAAACACACACTGAAGGACTAAACACACACACCGAACGCTTCGTCACCTTGCACTGGATGTGAATCCTGTTCCCTTCCTTCCACATCTCCGTCTGCAGAGACTGTCCCGGATACACCGGCTTCACGAAACGCACCTGAAGCACAGATCAGGGTTATTAACAGAAATTCATTAATTAGATGATGTGCAATCAATTTAGACGGAGAATAAACATCACTATTATTGTGATAAATGAGAAAAGCATTGAATAGACATTACAGAAAGAATTTTTACAAATACATTTTTATATTAACCTTTGCATAAATAATACAAATTATAAATAATATTGAAATGATACTTTAAATATGAAACTGCGCCAGTAGGTGGCCGCGAGTGAGTCATTAAATCACTCAGAAATTATTCCGTAATGAAGGAGTCTCTGAATCACTGACTGATTCGTTCAAAGCTGTAGATTCATTCAGTAATGAATCACCGCTGTGTGTTTCTCAGCTGTGAAACAGTGCTGCTGGTGTGAAATTGCTAAACTAAACCATACTTTGGGAGTTCGTAGCGGGTTCGCAAATCATTTGAGTCAGTTCGGGAGTTCAAAGCGGGATCGCGAATCATTTGAGTCATTTCGAGAGTTCGTAGCGGGATCGCGAATCATTTGAGTCAGTTCGAGAGTTCGTAGCGGGATCGCGAATCATTTGAGTCATTTCGAGAGTTCGTAGCAGGATCGCGAATCATTTGAGTCATTTCGAGAGTTCGTAGCGGGAGCGCGAATCATTTGAGTCATTTCGAGAGTTCGTAGCGGGATCGCGAATCATTTGAGTCATTTCGAGAGTTCGTAGCGGGATCGCGAATCATTTGAGTCATTTCGAGAGTTCGTAGCGGGATCGCGAATCATTTGAGTCATTTCGAGAGTTCATAGCGGTTAGGGAACATCCAGGTGGACACACACACACACACACACACACACACACACACACACACGGTGTCCAAACAACATCAAGGTCTTTATAAACTGTTACAGCACTTACTCAGATTGACAAGATTGCGGTTTGAAGTTAAGGAATTAGTTTTATTAATTTTTTTTTAATGTTTATGTCAGTTTTAATAATTTTAGCATTTCAACTTTTTTGAAAAAAAAAAAAAAAGCTTTAATTCAATTACAGAAAACTGTTTTTAGTAGTTTCAGTCTTAGTTAACAACAATGACACATAGTTGGTTGCTTTGGGAATGAATTACTAGTTAGGAATAAAAGTTTAACTGTGTGTGCTTATTTTACATATTTATTTTTTTAAATAAAATGTAAAAATTATATATGTTTTGTACGAGTTTCTGTCTTCTGCTGAATGCTAAAAAGATGATGCTTTAAACACCAAACAGTTGATGGTACCCATTCACTTCCATAGTATTTCTTCCTGTAGCACAGAAGTCAATGGGTGCCGTTCACGAAACGCACCTGAAGCACAGATCAGGGTTATTAGCAGAAATTCATTAATTAGATGATGTGCAATCAATTTGGACGGAGAATAAACATCACTATTATTGTGATAAATGAGAAAAGCATTGAATAGACATTACAGAAAGAATTTTTACAAATAAATTTTTATATTAACCTTTGCATAAATAATACAAATTATAAATAATATTGAAATGATACTTTAAATATTAAAGTACGCCAGTAGGTGGCCGCGAGTGAGTCATTAAATCACTCAGAAATTATTCCGTAATGAAGGAGTCACTGAATCACTGACTGATTCGTTCAAAGCTGTAGATTCATTCAGTAATGAATCACCGCTGTGTGGTTCTCAGCTGTGAAACAGTGCTGCTGGTGTGAAATTGCTAAACTAAACCATACTTTGGGAGTTCGTAGCGGGTTCGCGAATCATTTGAGTCAATTCGGGAGTTCAAAGCGGGATCTCGAATCATTTGAGTCAGTTCGTGAGTTCGTAGCGGGATCGCGAATCATTTGAGTCATTTCGAGAGTTCGTAGCGGGATCGCGAATCATTTGAGTCATTTCGAGAGTTCGTAGCGGTTAGGGAACATCCAGGTGGACACACACACACACACACACACACACACGGTGTCCAAACAACATCAAGGTCTTTATAAACTGTTACAGCACTTACTCAGATTGACAAGATTGCAGTTTGAAGTTTAGTAATTAGTTTTATTTTATTTTTTTAATGTTTATGTCAGTTTTAATAATTTTAGCATTTCAACTTTTTGAAAAAAAAAGAAGCTTTAATTCAATTACAGAAAACTGTTTTTAGTAGTTTCAGTCTTAGTTAACAACAATGACACATAGTTGGTTGCTTTGGGAATGAATTACTAATTAGTAATAAAAGTTTAACTGTGTGTGCTTATTTTACATATTTATTTTTTTTTAATAAAATGTAAAAATTATATATGTTTTGTACGAGTTTCTGTCTTTTGCTGAACGCTAAAAAGATGATGCTTTAAACACCAAACGGTTGATGGTACCCATTCACTTCCATAGTATTTCTTCCTGTAGCACAGAAGTCAATGGGTGCCGTTCACGAAACGCACCTGAAGCACAGATCAGGGTTATTAACAGAAATTCATTAATTAGATGATGTGCAATCAATTTGGACGGAGAATAAACATCACTATTATTGTGATAAATGAGAAAAGCATTGAATAGATATTACAGAAATAATTTTTACAAATAAATTTTTATATTAACCTTTGCATAAATAATACAAATTATAATATTGAAATGATACTTTAAATATGAAACTGCGCCAGTAGGTGGCCGCGAGTGAGTCATTAAATCACTCAGAAATTATTCCGTAATGAAGGAGTCACTGAATCACTGACTGATTCGTTCAAAGCTGTAGATTCATTCAGTAATGAATCACCGCTGTGTGGTTCTCAGCTGTGAAACAGTGCTGCTGGTGTGAAATTGCTAAACTAAACCATACTTTGGGAGTTCGTAGCGGGTTCGCGAATCATTTGAGTCAGTTCGGGAGTTCAAAGCGGGATCTCGAATCATTTGAGTCAGTTCGTGAGTTCGTAGCGGGATCGCGAATCATTTGAGTCATTTCGAGAGTTCGTAGCGCGTTCGCGAAGCGAATCGTTTAGTCATTTCGAGAGTTCGTAGCGGGATCGCGAATCATTTGAGTCATTTCGAGAGTTCGTAGCGGGATCGCGAATCATTTGAGTCATTTCGAGAGTTCGTAGCGGGATCGCGAATCATTTGAGTCATTTCGAGAGTTCGTAAAGGGTAGGGAACATCCAGGTGGACACACACACACACACACACACACACACACACACACGGTGTCCAAACAACATCAAGGTCTTTATAAACTGTTACAGCACTTATTCAGATTGACAAGATTGCAGTTTGAAGTTTAGGAATTAGTTTTATTAATTTTTTTAAATATTTATGTCAGTTTTAATAATTTTAGCATTTCAACTTTTTTGAAAAAAAAAAGAAGCTTTAATTCAATTACAGAAAACTGTTTTTAGTAGTTTCAGTCTTAGTTAACAACAATGACACATAGTTGGTTGCTTTGGGAATGAATTATTAGTTAGGAATAAAAGTTTAACTGTGTGTGCTTATTTTACATATTTATTTTTTTAAATAAAATGTAAAAATTATATATGTTTTGTACGAGTTTCTGTCTTCTGCTGAATGCTAAAAAGATGATGCTTTAAACACCAAACGGTTGATGGTACCCATTCACTTCCATAGTATTTCTTCCTGTAGCACAGAAGTCAATGGGTGCCGTCAACGGTTCGCTCTCAAAAAAACATCTTCTTTAGTGTTCAACAGAAAAAAAAAAACACTTGTTCAGGCTGAGGAAGAGTAAACGATCGCAGGATTTGATTGTTTGATTCCTCTCACACAAACAATACAGTTATATGAGTGTTAATCTAAACTGTGTTTGAATATGAAGCACTTTGTGTGTGAAGACATTTGTCAATCAACCAATCAGCTGTCACTCGATTTCAGAGCCGCTAACTAGAATAAGATCACAGCTACTTTTAATTTCAGTATAAATATGGAGTTGAACACAAGGCTTGATGAACTAATACTTTGATAAAGATAAAGCATATTTATAATCATCAAGGCTCCTGCAGACGTATGTCTTAGGAAGATTGTCCAGGGTTTATTTTTTACTCTTTTCTTTTACCTGCCACCGTTCGACTCGGACACAAACACAAGATATTTTAATTTGATGAAGGTCATGGTGTTCTTCTTCAAAATATATTCTCTTAATAGTTCATTCTATTCCTCGCCCCTTTGGCAGATATCTTTGCTTGTGTTAAGAGAATGAATGTTATTCTGCAGTGTCTGGCTCACTCCACTCTCGGATAGTTCTGCCGTCTTTGCTGATCTCCATCCGAACACAGCGTTGACCTTCTTCACCAGCTCCTGACCGCCATCTCTGATCCTGCGTGCGATCTCAGAGATGTGTGTGTGTGTGTGTGTGTGTGTGCAGACCTGCGGAGACCCGGCTCTGACACACACATCCATCTGCAGATCTATATACGCTCCAGACAGCACCACGTCTCCGCTCTCCTTCACCTAGAGCCAGAACAGATCAGCGCTAAACACACACTGAAGGACTAAACACACACACCGAACGCTTCGTCACCTTGCACTGGATGTGAATCCTGTTCCCTTCCTTCCACATCTCCGTCTGCAGAGATTGTCCCGGATACACCGGCTTCACGAAACGCACATGAAGCACAGATCAGGGTTATTAACAGAAATTCATTAATTAGATGATGTGCAATCAATTTGGATGGAGAATAAACATCACTATTATTGTGATAAATGAGAAAAGCATTGAATAGACATTACAGAAAGAATTTTTACAAATACATTTTTATATTAACCTTTGCATAAATAATACAAATTATAAATAATATTTAAATGATACTTTAAATATGAAACTGCGCCAGTAGGTGGCCGCGAGTGAGTCATTAAATCACTCAGAAATTATTCCGTAATGAAGGAGTCACTGAATCACTGACTGATTCGTTCAAAGATGTAGATTAATTCAGTAATGAATCACTGCTGTGTGTTTCTCAGCTGTGAAACAGTGCTGCTGGAGTGAAATTGCTAAACTAAACCATACTTTGGGAGTTCGTAGCGGGTTCGCATATCATTTGAGTCAGTTCGGGAGTTCAAAGAGGGATCGCTAATCATTTGAGTCATTTCGAGAGTTCGTAGCGGGATCCGCGAATCATTTGAGTCAGTTCGAGAGTTCGTAGCGGGATCGCGAATCATTTGAGTCATTTCGAGAGTTCGTAGCGGGAGCGCGAATCATTTGAGTCATTTCGAGAGTTCGTAGCGGGAGCGCGAATCATTTGAGTCATTTCGAGAGTTCGTAGCGGGAGCGCGAATCATTTGAGTCATTTCGAGAGTTCGTAGCGGGAGCGCGAATCATTTGAGTCATTTCGAGAGTTCGTAGCGGGAGCGCGAATCATTTGAGTCATTTCGAGAGTTCGTAGCGGGAGCGCGAATCATTTGAGTCATTTCGAGAGTTCGTAGCGGGAGCGCGAATCATTTGAGTCATTTCGAGAGTTCGTAGCGGGATCGCGAATCATTTGAGTCATTTCGAGAGTTCATAGCGTTAGGGAACATCCAGGTGGACACACACACACACACACACACACACACACACACGGTGTCCAAACAACATCAAGGTCTTTATAAACTGTTACAGCACTTACTCAGATTGACAAGATTGCAGTTTGAAGTTTAGGAATTAGTTTTATTAATTTTTTTAAATATTTATGTCAGTTTTAATAATTTTAGCATTTCAACTTTTTTGAAAAAAAAAAAGAAGCTTTAATTCAATTACAGAAAACTGTTTTTAGTAGTTTCAGTCTTAGTTAACAACAATGACACATAGTTGGTTGCTTTGGGAATGAATTATTAGTTAGGAATAAAAGTTTAACTGTGTGTGCTTATTTTACATATTTATTTTTTTAAATAAAATGTAAAAATTATATATGTTTTGTACGAGTTTCTGTCTTCTGCTGAATGCTAAAAAGATGATGCTTTAAACACCAAACGGTTGATGGTACCCATTCACTTCCATAGTATTTCTTCCTGTAGCACAGAAGTCAATGGGTGCCGTCAACGGTTCGCTCTCAAAAAAACATCTTCTTTAGTGTTCAACAGAAAAAAAAAAACACTTGTTCAGGCTGAGGAAGAGTAAACGATCGCAGGATTTGATTGTTTGATTCCTCTCACACAAACAATACAGTTATATGAGTGTTAATCTAAACTGTGTTTGAATATGAAGCACTTTGTGTGTGAAGACATTTGTCAATCAACCAATCAGCTGTCACTCGATTTCAGAGCCGCTAACTAGAATAAGATCACAGCTACTTTTAATTTCAGTATAAATATGGAGTTGAACACAAGGCTTGATGAACTAATACTTTGATAAAGATAAAGCATATTTATAATCATCTAGGCTCCTGCAGACGTATGTCTTAGGAAGATTGTCCAGGGTTTATTTTTTACTCTTTTCTTTTACCTGCCACCGTTCGACTCGGACACAAACACAAGATATTTTAATTTGATGAAGGTCATGGTGTTCTTCTTCAAAATATATTCTCTTAATAGTTCATTCTATTCCTCGCCCTTTGGCAGATATCTTTGCTTGTGTTAAGAGAATGAATGTTATTCTGCAGTGTCTGGCTCACTCCAATCTCGGATAGTTCTGCCGTCTTTGCTGATCTCCATATGAACACAGCGTTGACCTTCTTCACCAGCTCCTGACCGCCATCTCTGATCCTGCGTGCGATCTCAGAGATGTGTGTGTGTGTGTGTGTGTGCAGACCTGCGGAGACCCGGCTCTGACACACACATCCATCTGCAGATCTATACGCTCCAGACAGCACCACGTCTCCGCTCTCCTTCACCTAGAGCCAGAACAGATCAGCGCTAAACACACACTGAAGGACTAAACACACACACCGAACGCTTCGTCACCTTGCACTGGATGTGAATCCTGTTCCCTTCCTTCCACATCTCCGTCTGCAGAGATTGTCCCGGATACACCGGCTTCACGAAACGCACCTGAAGCACAGATCAGGGTTATTAACAGAAATTCATTAATTAGATGATGTGCAATCAATTTGGATGGAGAATAAACATCACTATTATTGTGATAAATGAGAAAAGCATTGAATAGACATTACAGAAAGAATTTTTACAAATACATTTTTATATTAACCTTTGCATAAATAATACAAATTATAAATAATATTTAAATGATACTTTAAATATGAAACTGCGCCAGTAGGTGGCCGCGAGTGAGTCATTAAATCACTCAGAAATTATTCCGTAATGAAGGAGTCACTGAATCACTGACTGATTCGTTCAAAGCTGTATATTAATTCAGTAATGAATCACCGCTGTGTGTTTCTCGGCTGTGAAACAATGCTGCTGGAGTGAAATTGCTAAACTAAACCATACTTTGGGAGTTCGTAGCGGGTTCGCATATCATTTGAGTCAGTTCGGGAGTTCAAAGAGGGATCGCTAATCATTTGAGTCATTTCGAGAGTTCGTAGCGGGATCGCGAATCATTTGAGTCAGTTCGAGAGTTCGTAGCGGGATCGCGAATCATTTGAGTCATTTCGAGAGTTCGTAGCGGGATCGCGAATCATTTGAGTCATTTCGAGAGTTCGTAGCGGGAGCGCGAATCATTTGAGTCATTTCGAGAGTTCGTAGCGGGAGCGCGAATCATTTGAGTCATTTCGAGAGTTCGTAGCGGGAGCGCGAATCATTTGAGTCATTTCGAGAGTTCGTAGCGGTTAGGGAACATCCAGGTGGACACACACACACACACACACACACACACACACACACGGTGTCCAAACAACATCAAGGTCTTTATAAACTGTTACAGCACTTATTCAGATTGACAAGATTGCAGTTTGAAGTTTAGGAATTAGTTTTATTAATTTTTTTAAATATTTATGTCAGTTTTAATAATTTTAGCATTTCAACTTTTTTGAAAAAAAAAGAAGCTTTAATTCAATTACAGAAAACTGTTTTTAGAAGTTTCAGTCTTAGTTAACAACAATGACACATAGTTGGTTGCTTTGGGAATGAATTATTAGTTAGGAATAAAAGTTTAACTGTGTGTGCTTATTTTACATATTTATTTTTTAAATAAAATGTAAAAATTATATATGTTTTGTACGAGTTTCTGTCTTCTGCTGAATGCTAAAAAGATGATGCTTTAAACACCAAACGGTTGATGGTACCCATTCACTTCCATAGTATTTCTTCCTGTAGCACAGAAGTCAATGGGTGCCGTCAACGGTTCGCTCTCAAAAAAACATCTTCTTTAGTGTTCAACAGAAAAAAAAAAACACTTGTTCAGGCTGAGGAAGAGTAAACGATCGCAGGATTTGATTGTTTGATTCCTCTCACACAAACAATACAGTTATATGAGTGTTAATCTAAACTGTGTTTGAATATGAAGCACTTTGTGTGTGAAGACATTTGTCAATCAACCAATCAGCTGTCACTCGATTTCAGAGCCGCTAACTAGAATAAGATCACAGCTACTTTTAATTTCAGTATAAATATGGAGTTGAACACAAGGCTTGATGAACTAATACTTTGATAAAGATAAAGCATATTTATAATCATCAAGGCTCCTGCAGACGTATGTCTTAGGAAGATTGTCCAGGGTTTATTTTTTACTCTTTTCTTTTACCTGCCACCGTTCGACTCGGACACAAACACAAGATATTTTAATTTGATGAAGGTCATGGTGTTCTTCTTCAAAATATATTCTCTTAATAGTTCATTCTATTCCTCGCCCCTTTGGCAGATATCTTTGCTTGTGTTAAGAGAATGAATGTTATTCTGCAGTGTCTGGCTCACTCCACTCTCGGATAGTTCTGCCGTCTTTGCTGATCTCCATCCGAACACAGCGTTGACCTTCTTCACCAGCTCCTGACCGCCATCTCTGATCCCGCGTGCGATCTCAGAGATGTGTGTGTGTGTGTGTGTGTGTGTGCAGACCTGCGGAGACCCGGCTCTGACACACACATCCATCTGCAGATCTATATACGCTCCAGACAGCACCACGTCTCCGCTCTCCTTCACCTAGAGCCAGAACAGATCAGCGCTAAACACACACTGAAGGACTAAACACACACACCGAACGCTTCGTCACCTTGCACTGGATGTGAATCCTGTTCCCTTCCTTCCACATCTCCGTCTGCAGAGATTGTCCCGGATACACCGGCTTCACGAAACGCACATGAAGCACAGATCAGGGTTATTAACAGAAATTCATTAATTAGATGATGTGCAATCAATTTGGATGGAGAATAAACATCACTATTATTGTGATAAATGAGAAAAGCATTGAATAGACATTACAGAAAGAATTTTTACAAATACATTTTTATATTAACCTTTGCATAAATAATACAAATTATAAATAATATTTAAATGATACTTTAAATATGAAACTGCGCCAGTAGGTGGCCGCGAGTGAGTCATTAAATCACTCAGAAATTATTCCGTAATGAAGGAGTCACTGAATCACTGACTGATTCGTTCAAAGCTGTATATTAATTCAGTAATGAATCACCGCTGTGTGTTTCTCAGCTGTGAAACAGTGCTGCTGGAGTGAAATTGCTAAACTAAACCATACTTTGGGAGTTCGTAGCGGGTTCGCATATCATTTGAGTCAGTTCGGGAGTTCAAAGAGGGATCGCTAATCATTTGAGTCATTTCGAGAGTTCGTAGCGGGATCGCGAATCATTTGAGTCAGTTCGAGAGTTCGTAGCGGGATCGCGAATTATTTGAGTCATTTCGAGAGTTCGTAGCGGGATCGCGAATCATTTGAGTCATTTCGAGAGTTCGTAGCGGGAGCGCGAATCATTTGAGTCATTTCGAGAGTTCGTAGCGGGAGCGCGAATCATTTGAGTCATTTCGAGAGTTCGTAGCGGGAGCGCGAATCATTTGAGTCATTTCGAGAGTTCGTAGCGGGAGCGCGAATCATTTGAGTCATTTCGAGAGTTCGTAGCGGGAGCGCGAATCATTTGAGTCATTTCGAGAGTTCGTAGCGGGAGCGCGAATCATTTGAGTCATTTCGAGAGTTCGTAGCGGGAGCGCGAATCATTGAGTCATTTCGAGAGTTCGTAGCGGGAGCGCGAATCATTTGAGTCATTTCGAGAGTTCGTAGCGGGAGCGCGAATCATTTGAGTCATTTCGAGAGTTCATAGCGTTAGGGAACATCCAGGTGGACACACACACACACACACACACACACACACACACGGTGTCCAAACAACATCAAGGTCTTTATAAACTGTTACAGCACTTACTCAGATTGACAAGATTGCAGTTTGAAGTTTAGGAATTAGTTTTATTAATTTTTTGTAATGTTTATGTCAGTTTTAATAATTTTAGCATTTCAACTTTTTTGAAAAAAAAAGAAGCTTTAATTCAATTACAGAAAACTGTTTTTAGTAGTTTCAGTCTTAGTTAACAACAATGACACATAGTTGGTTGCTTTGGGAATAAATTACTAGTTAGGAATAAAAGTTTAACTGTGTGTGCTTATTTTACATATTTATTTTTTTAAATAAAATGTAAAAATTAGATATGTTTTGTACGAGTTTCTGTCTTCTGCTGAATGCTAAAAAGATGATGCTTTAAACACCAAACGGTTGATGGTACCCATTCACTTCCATAGTATTTCTTCCTGTAGCACAGAAGTCAATGGGTGCCGTCAACGGTTCGCTCTCAAAAAAACATCTTCTTTAGTGTTCAACAGAAAAAAAAAAACACTTGTTCAGGCTGAGGAAGAGTAAACGATCGCAGGATTTGATTGTTTGATTCCTCTCACACAAACAATACAGTTATATGAGTGTTAATCTAAACTGTGTTTGAATATGAAGCACTTTGTGTGTGAAGACATTTGTCAATCAACCAATCAGCTGTCACTCGATTTCAGAGCCGCTAACTAGAATAAGATCACAGCTACTTTTAATTTCAGTATAAATATGGAGTTGAACACAAGGCTTGATGAACTAATACTTTGATAAAGATAAAGCATATTTATAATCATCAAGGCTCCTGCAGACGTATGTCTTAGGAAGATTGTCCAGGGTTTATTTTTTACTCTTTTCTTTTACCTGCCACCGTTCGACTCGGACACAAACACAAGATATTTTAATTTGATGAAGGTCATGGTGTTCTTCTTCAAAATATATTCTCTTAATAGTTCATTCTATCCCTCGCCCCTTTGGCAGATATCTTTGCTTGTGTTAAGAGAATGAATGTTATTCTGCAGTGTCTGGCTCACTCCACTCTCGGATAGTTCTGCCGTCTTTGCTGATCTCCATCCGAACACAGCGTTGACCTTCTTCACCAGCTCCTGACCGCCATCTCTGATCCTGCGTGCGATCTCAGAGATGTGTGTGTGTGTGTGTGTGTGTGCAGACCTGCGGAGACCCGGCTCTGACACACACATCCATCTGCAGATCTATATACGCTCCAGACAGCACCACGTCTCCGCTCTCCTTCACCTAGAGCCAGAACAGATCAGCGCTAAACACACACTGAAGGACTAAACACACACACCGAACGCTTCGTCACCTTGCACTGGATGTGAATCCTGTTCCCTTCCTTCCACATCTCCGTCTGCAGAGATTGTCCCGGATACACCGGCTTCACGAAACGCACATGAAGCACAGATCAGGGTTATTAACAGAAATTCATTAATTAGATGATGTGCAATCAATTTGGATGGAGAATAAACATCACTATTATTGTGATAAATGAGAAAAGCATTGAATAGACATTACAGAAAGAATTTTTACAAATACATTTTTATATTAACCTTTGCATAAATAATACAAATTATAAATAATATTTAAATGATACTTTAAATATGAAACTGCGCCAGTAGGTGGCCGCGAGTGAGTCATTAAATCACTCAGAAATTATTCCGTAATGAAGGAGTCACTGAATCACTGACTGATTCGTTCAAAGCTGTAGATTAATTCAGTAATGAATCACCGCTGTGTGTTTCTCAGCTGTGAAACAGTGCTGCTGGAGTGAAATTGCTAAACTAAACCATACTTTGGGAGTTCGTAGCGGGTTCGCATATCATTTGAGTCAGTTCGGGAGTTCAAAGAGGGATCGCTAATCATTTGAGTCATTTCGAGAGTTCGTAGCGGGATCGCGAATCATTTGAGTCAGTTCGAGAGTTCGTAGCGGGATCGCGAATCATTTGAGTCATTTCGAGAGTTCGTAGCGGGATCGCGAATCATTTGAGTCATTTCGAGAGTTCGTAGCGGGAGCGCGAATCATTTGAGTCATTTCGAGAGTTCGTAGCGGGAGCGCGAATCATTTGAGTCATTTCGAGAGTTCGTAGCGGGAGCGCGAATCATTTGAGTCATTTCGAGAGTTCGTAGCGGGAGCGCGAATCATTTGAGTCATTTCGAGAGTTCGTAGCGGGAGCGCGAATCATTTGAGTCATTTCGAGAGTTCGTAGCGGGAGCGCGAATCATTTGAGTCATTTCGAGAGTTCGTAGCGGGAGCGCGAATCATTTGAGTCATTTCGAGAGTTCGTAGCGGGATCGCGAATCATTTGAGTCATTTCGAGAGTTCATAGCGTTAGGGAACATCCAGGTGGACACACACACACACACACACACACACACACACACGGTGTCCAAACAACATCAAGGTCTTTATAAACTGTTACAGCACTTACTCAGATTGACAAGATTGCAGTTTGAAGTTTAGGAATTAGTTTTATTAATTTTTTTAAATATTTATGTCAGTTTTAATAATTTTAGCATTTCAACTTTTTTGAAAAAAAAAAAGAAGCTTTAATTCAATTACAGAAAACTGTTTTTAGTAGTTTCAGTCTTAGTTAACAACAATGACACATAGTTGGTTGCTTTGGGAATGAATTATTAGTTAGGAATAAAAGTTTAACTGTGTGTGCTTATTTTACATATTTATTTTTTTAAATAAAATGTAAAAATTATATATGTTTTGTACGAGTTTCTGTCTTCTGCTGAATGCTAAAAAGATGATGCTTTAAACACCAAACGGTTGATGGTACCCATTCACTTCCATAGTATTTCTTCCTGTAGCACAGAAGCACCACGTCTCCGCTCTCCTTCACCTAGAGCCAGAACAGATCAGCGCTAAACACACACTGAAGGACTAAACACACACACCGAACGCTTCATCACCTTGCACTGGATGTGAATCCTGTTCCCTTCCTTCCACATCTCCGTCTGCAGAGACTGTCCCGGATACACCGGCTTCACGAAACGCACCTGAAGCACAGATCAGGGTTATTAACAGAAATTCATTAATTAGATGATGTGCAATCAATTTGGACGGAGAATAAACATCACTATTATTGTGATAAATGAGAAAAGCATTGAATAGACATTACAGAAAGAATTTTTACAAATACATTTTTATATTAACCTTTGCATAAATAATACAAATTATAAATAATATTGAAATGATACTTTAAATATGAAACTGCGCCAGTAGGTGGCCGCGAGTGAGTCATTAAATCACTCAGAAATTATTCCGTAATGAAGGAGTCACTGAATCACTGACTGATTCGTTCAAAGCTGTAGATTCATTCAGTAATGAATCACCGCTGTGTGGTTCTCAGCTGTGAAACAGTGCTGCTGGTGTGAAATTGCTAAACTAAACCATACTTTGGGAGTTCGTAGCGGGTTCGCAAATCATTTGAGTCAGTTCGGGAGTTCAAAGCGGGATCTCGAATCATTTGAGTCAGTTCGTGAGTTCGTAGCGCGTTCGCGAATCATTTTAGTCATTTCGAGAGTTCGTAGGGGGATCGCGAATCATTTGAGTCATTTCGAGAGTTCGTAGCGGGATCGTGAATCATTTGAGTCATTTCGAGAGTTCGTAGCGGGATCGCGAATCATTTGAGTCATTTCGAGAGTTCGTAGCGGGATCGCGAATCATTTGAGTCATTTCGAGAGTTCGTAGCGGTTAGGGAACATCCAGGTGGACACACACACACACACACACACACACGGTGTCCAAACAACATCAAGGTCTTTATAAACTGTTACAGCACTTATTCAGATTGACAAGATTGCAGTTTGAAGTTTAGGAATTAGTTTTATTAATTTTTTTAAATATTTATGTCAGTTTTAATAATTTTAGCATTTCAACTTTTTTGAAAAAAAAAGAAGCTTTAATTCAATTACAGAAAACTGTTTTTAGAAGTTTCAGTCTTAGTTAACAACAATGACACATAGTTGGTTGCTTTGGGAATGAATTATTAGTTAGGAATAAAAGTTTAACTGTGTGTGCTTATTTTACATATTTATTTTTTTAAATAAAATGTAAAAATTATATATGTTTTGTACGAGTTTCTGTCTTCTGCTGAATGCTAAAAAGATGATGCTTTAAACACCAAACGGTTGATGGTACCCATTCACTTCCATAGTATTTCTTCCTGTAGCACAGAAGTCAATGGGTGCCGTCAACGGTTCGCTCTCAAAAAAACATCTTCTTTAGTGTTCAACAGAAAAAAAAAAACACTTGTTCAGGCTGAGGAAGAGTAAACGATCGCAGGATTTGATTGTTTGATTCCTCTCACACAAACAATACAGTTATATGAGTGTTAATCTAAACTGTGTTTGAATATGAAGCACTTTGTGTGTGAAGACATTTGTCAATCAACCAATCAGCTGTCACTCGATTTCAGAGCCGCTAACTAGAATAAGATCACAGCTACTTTTAATTTCAGTATAAATATGGAGTTGAACACAAGGCTTGATGAACTAATACTTTGATAAAGATAAAGCATATTTATAATCATCAAGGCTCCTGCAGACGTATGTCTTAGGAAGATTGTCCAGGGTTTATTTTTTACTCTTTTCTTTTACCTGCCACCGTTCGACTCGGACACAAACACAAGATATTTTAATTTGATGAAGGTCATGGTGTTCTTCTTCAAAATATATTCTCTTAATAGTTCATTCTATTCCTCGCCCCTTTGGCAGATATCTTTGCTTGTGTTAAGAGAATGAATGTTATTCTGCAGTGTCTGGCTCACTCCACTCTCGGATAGTTCTGCCGTCTTTGCTGATCTCCATCCGAACACAGCGTTGACCTTCTTCACCAGCTCCTGACCGCCATCTCTGATCCCGCGTGCGATCTCAGAGATGTGTGTGTGTGTGTGTGTGTGTGTGCAGACCTGCGGAGACCCGGCTCTGACACACACATCCATCTGCAGATCTATATACGCTCCAGACAGCACCACGTCTCCGCTCTCCTTCACCTAGAGCCAGAACAGATCAGCGCTAAACACACACTGAAGGACTAAACACACACACCGAACGCTTCGTCACCTTGCACTGGATGTGAATCCTGTTCCCTTCCTTCCACATCTCCGTCTGCAGAGATTGTCCCGGATACACCGGCTTCACGAAACGCACATGAAGCACAGATCAGGGTTATTAACAGAAATTCATTAATTAGATGATGTGCAATCAATTTGGATGGAGAATAAACATCACTATTATTGTGATAAATGAGAAAAGCATTGAATAGACATTACAGAAAGAATTTTTACAAATACATTTTTATATTAACCTTTGCATAAATAATACAAATTATAAATAATATTTAAATGATACTTTAAATATGAAACTGCGCCAGTAGGTGGCCGCGAGTGAGTCATTAAATCACTCAGAAATTATTCCGTAATGAAGGAGTCACTGAATCACTGACTGATTCGTTCAAAGCTGTATATTAATTCAGTAATGAATCACCGCTGTGTGTTTCTCAGCTGTGAAACAGTGCTGCTGGAGTGAAATTGCTAAACTAAACCATACTTTGGGAGTTCGTAGCGGGTTCGCATATCATTTGAGTCAGTTCGGGAGTTCAAAGAGGGATCGCTAATCATTTGAGTCATTTCGAGAGTTCGTAGCGGGATCGCGAATCATTTGAGTCAGTTCGAGAGTTCGTAGCGGGATCGCGAATTATTTGAGTCATTTCGAGAGTTCGTAGCGGGATCGCGAATCATTTGAGTCATTTCGAGAGTTCGTAGCGGGAGCGCGAATCATTTGAGTCATTTCGAGAGTTCGTAGCGGGAGCGCGAATCATTTGAGTCATTTCGAGAGTTCGTAGCGGGAGCGCGAATCATTTGAGTCATTTCGAGAGTTCGTAGCGGGAGCGCGAATCATTTGAGTCATTTCGAGAGTTCGTAGCGGGAGCGCGAATCATTTGAGTCATTTCGAGAGTTCGTAGCGGGAGCGCGAATCATTTGAGTCATTTCGAGAGTTCATAGCGTTAGGGAACATCCAGGTGGACACACACACACACACACACACACACACACGGTGTCCAAACAACATCAAGGTCTTTATAAACTGTTACAGCACTTACTCAGATTGACAAGATTGCAGTTTGAAGTTTAGGAATTAGTTTTATTAATTTTTTGTAATGTTTATGTCAGTTTTAATAATTTTAGCATTTCAACTTTTTTGAAAAAAAAAAGAAGCTTTAATTCAATTACAGAAAACTGTTTTTAGTAGTTTCAGTCTTAGTTAACAACAATGACACATAGTTGGTTGCTTTGGGAATGAATTACTAGTTAGGAATAAAAGTTTAACTGTGTGTGCTTATTTTACATATTTATTTTTTTAAATAAAATGTAAAAATTAGATATGTTTTGTACGAGTTTCTGTCTTCTGCTGAATGCTAAAAAGATGATGCTTTAAACACCAAACGGTTGATGGTACCCATTCACTTCCATAGTATTTCTTCCTGTAGCACAGAAGTCAATGGGTGCCGTCAACGGTTCGCTCTCAAAAAAACATCTTCTTTAGTGTTCAACAGAAAAAAAAAAACACTTGTTCAGGCTGAGGAAGAGTAAACGATCGCAGGATTTGATTGTTTGATTCCTCTCACACAAACAATACAGTTATATGAGTGTTAATCTAAACTGTGTTTGAATATGAAGCACTTTGTGTGTGAAGACATTTGTCAATCAACCAATCAGCTGTCACTCGATTTCAGAGCCGCTAACTAGAATAAGATCACAGCTACTTTTAATTTCAGTATAAATATGGAGTTGAACACAAGGCTTGATGAACTAATACTTTGATAAAGATAAAGCATATTTATAATCATCAAGGCTCCTGCAGACGTATGTCTTAGGAAGATTGTCCAGGGTTTATTTTTTACTCTTTTCTTTTACCTGCCACCGTTCGACTCGGACACAAACACAAGATATTTTAATTTGATGAAGGTCATGGTGTTCTTCTTCAAAATATATTCTCTTAATAGTTCATTCTATTCCTCGCCCCTTTGGCAGATATCTTTGCTTGTGTTAAGAGAATGAATGTTATTCTGCAGTGTCTGGCTCACTCCACTCTCGGATAGTTCTGCCGTCTTTGCTGATCTCCATCCGAACACAGCGTTGACCTTCTTCACCAGCTCCTGACCGCCATCTCTGATCCTGCGTGCGATCTCAGAGATGTGTGTGTGTGTGTGTGTGTGTGTGCAGACCTGCGGAGACCCGGCTCTGACACACACATCCATCTGCAGATCTATATACGCTCCAGACAGCACCACGTCTCCGCTCTCCTTCACCTAGAGCCAGAACAGATCAGCGCTAAACACACACTGAAGGACTAAACACACACACCGAACGCTTCGTCACCTTGCACTGGATGTGAATCCTGTTCCCTTCCTTCCACATCTCCGTCTGCAGAGATTGTCCCGGATACACCGGCTTCACGAAACGCACATGAAGCACAGATCAGGGTTATTAACAGAAATTCATTAATTAGATGATGTGCAATCAATTTGGATGGAGAATAAACATCACTATTATTGTGATAAATGAGAAAAGCATTGAATAGACATTACAGAAAGAATTTTTACAAATACATTTTTATATTAACCTTTGCATAAATAATACAAATTATAAATAATATTTAAATGATACTTTAAATATGAAACTGCGCCAGTAGGTGGCCGCGAGTGAGTCATTAAATCACTCAGAAATTATTCCGTAATGAAGGAGTCACTGAATCACTGACTGATTCGTTCAAAGCTGTAGATTAATTCAGTAATGAATCACCGCTGTGTGTTTCTCAGCTGTGAAACAGTGCTGCTGGAGTGAAATTGCTAAACTAAACCATACTTTGGGAGTTCGTAGCGGGTTCGCATATCATTTGAGTCAGTTCGGGAGTTCAAAGAGGGATCGCTAATCATTTGAGTCATTTCGAGAGTTCGTAGCGGGATCGCGAATCATTTGAGTCAGTTCGAGAGTTCGTAGCGGGATCGCGAATCATTTGAGTCATTTCGAGAGTTCGTAGCGGGATCGCGAATCATTTGAGTCATTTCGAGAGTTCGTAGCGGGAGCGCGAATCATTTGAGTCATTTCGAGAGTTCGTAGCGGGAGCGCGAATCATTTGAGTCATTTCGAGAGTTCGTAGCGGGAGCGCGAATCATTTGAGTCATTTCGAGAGTTCGTAGCGGGAGCGCGAATCATTTGAGTCATTTCGAGAGTTCGTAGCGGGAGCGCGAATCATTTGAGTCATTTCGAGAGTTCGTAGCGGGAGCGCGAATCATTTGAGTCATTTCGAGAGTTCATAGCGTTAGGGAACATCCAGGTGGACACACACACACACACACACACACACACACACACACGGTGTCCAAACAACATCAAGGTCTTTATAAACTGTTACAGCACTTACTCAGATTGACAAGATTGCAGTTTGAAGTTTAGGAATTAGTTTTATTAATTTTTTTTAATGTTTATGTCAGTTTTAATAATTTTAGCATTTCAACTTTTTTGAAAAAAAAAAGAAGCTTTAATTCAATTACAGAAAACTGTTTTTAGTAGTTTCAGTCTTAGTTAACAACAATGACACATAGTTGGTTGCTTTGGGAATGAATTACTAGTTAGGAATAAAAGTTTAACTGTGTGTGCTTATTTTACATATTTATTTTTTTAAATAAAATGTAAAAATTAGATATGTTTTGTACGAGTTTCTGTCTTCTGCTGAATGCTAAAAAGATGATGCTTTAAACACCAAACGGTTGATGGTACCCATTCACTTCCATAGTATTTCTTCCTGTAGCACAGAAGCACCACGTCTCCGCTCTCCTTCACCTAGAGCCAGAACAGATCAGCGCTAAACACACACTGAAGGACTAAACACACACACCGAACGCTTCATCACCTTGCACTGGATGTGAATCCTGTTCCCTTCCTTCCACATCTCCGTCTGCAGAGACTGTCCCGGATACACCGGCTTCACGAAACGCACCTGAAGCACAGATCAGGGTTATTAACAGAAATTCATTAATTAGATGATGTGCAATCAATTTGGACGGAGAATAAACATCACTATTATTGTGATAAATGAGAAAAGCATTGAATAGACATTACAGAAAGAATTTTTACAAATACATTTTTATATTAACCTTTGCATAAATAATACAAATTATAAATAATATTGAAATGATACTTTAAATATGAAACTGCGCCAGTAGGTGGCCGCGAGTGAGTCATTAAATCACTCAGAAATTATTCCGTAATGAAGGAGTCACTGAATCACTGACTGATTCGTTCAAAGCTGTAGATTCATTCAGTAATGAATCACCGCTGTGTGGTTCTCAGCTGTGAAACAGTGCTGCTGGTGTGAAATTGCTAAACTAAACCATACTTTGGGAGTTCGTAGCGGGTTCGCAAATCATTTGAGTCAGTTCGGGAGTTCAAAGCGGGATCTCGAATCATTTGAGTCAGTTCGTGAGTTCGTAGCGGGATCGCGAATCATTTGAGTCATTTCGAGAGTTCGTAGCGCGTTCGCGAATCATTTTAGTCATTTCGAGAGTTCGTAGGGGGATCGCGAATCATTTGAGTCATTTCGAGAGTTCGTAGCGGGATCGTGAATCATTTGAGTCATTTCGAGAGTTCGTAGCGGGATCGCGAATCATTTGAGTCATTTCGAGAGTTCGTAGCGGGATCGCGAATCATTTGAGTCATTTCGAGAGTTCGTAGCGGTTAGGGAACATCCAGGTGGACACACACACACACACACACGGTGTCCAAACAACATCAAGGTCTTTATAAACTGTTACAGCACTTATTCAGATTGACAAGATTGCAGTTTGAAGTTTAGGAATTAGTTTTATTAATTTTTTTAAATATTTATGTCAGTTTTAATAATTTTAGCATTTCAACTTTTTTGAAAAAAAAAAGAAGCTTTAATTCAATTACAGAAAACTGTTTTTAGAAGTTTCAGTCTTAGTTAACAACAATGACACATAGTTGGTTGCTTTGGGAATGAATTATTAGTTAGGAATAAAAGTTTAACTGTGTGTGCTTATTTTACATATTTATTTTTTTAAATAAAATGTAAAAATTATATATGTTTTGTACGAGTTTCTGTCTTCTGCTGAATGCTAAAAAGATGATGCTTTAAACACCAAACGGTTGATGGTACCCATTCACTTCCATAGTATTTCTTCCTGTAGCACAGAAGTCAATGGGTGCCGTCAACGGTTCGCTCTCAAAAAAACATCTTCTTTAGTGTTCAACAGAAAAAAAAAAACACTTGTTCAGGCTGAGGAAGAGTAAACGATCGCAGGATTTGATTGTTTGATTCCTCTCACACAAACAATACAGTTATATGAGTGTTAATCTAAACTGTGTTTGAATATGAAGCACTTTGTGTGTGAAGACATTTGTCAATCAACCAATCAGCTGTCACTCGATTTCAGAGCCGCTAACTAGAATAAGATCACAGCTACTTTTAATTTCAGTATAAATATGGAGTTGAACACAAGGCTTGATGAACTAATACTTTGATAAAGATAAAGCATATTTATAATCATCAAGGCTCCTGCAGACGTATGTCTTAGGAAGATTGTCCAGGGTTTATTTTTTACTCTTTTCTTTTACCTGCCACCGTTCGACTCGGACACAAACACAAGATATTTTAATTTGATGAAGGTCATGGTGTTCTTCTTCAAAATATATTCTCTTAATAGTTCATTCTATTCCTCGCCCCTTTGGCAGATATCTTTGCTTGTGTTAAGAGAATGAATGTTATTCTGCAGTGTCTGGCTCACTCCACTCTCGGATAGTTCTGCCGTCTTTGCTGATCTCCATCCGAACACAGCGTTGACCTTCTTCACCAGCTCCTGACCGCCATCTCTGATCCTGCGTGCGATCTCAGAGATGTGTGTGTGTGTGTGTGTGTGTGTGCAGACCTGCGGAGACCCGGCTCTGACACACACATCCATCTGCAGATCTATATACGCTCCAGACAGCACCACGTCTCCGCTCTCCTTCACCTAGAGCCAGAACAGATCAGCGCTAAACACACACTGAAGGACTAAACACACACACCGAACGCTTCGTCACCTTGCACTGGATGTGAATCCTGTTCCCTTCCTTCCACATCTCCGTCTGCAGAGATTGTCCCGGATACACCGGCTTCACGAAACGCACATGAAGCACAGATCAGGGTTATTAACAGAAATTCATTAATTAGATGATGTGCAATCAATTTGGATGGAGAATAAACATCACTATTATTGTGATAAATGAGAAAAGCATTGAATAGACATTACAGAAAGAATTTTTACAAATACATTTTTATATTAACCTTTGCATAAATAATACAAATTATAAATAATATTTAAATGATACTTTAAATATGAAACTGCGCCAGTAGGTGGCCGCGAGTGAGTCATTAAATCACTCAGAAATTATTCCGTAATGAAGGAGTCACTGAATCACTGACTGATTCGTTCAAAGCTGTAGATTAATTCAGTAATGAATCACCGCTGTGTGTTTCTCAGCTGTGAAACAGTGCTGCTGGAGTGAAATTGCTAAACTAAACCATACTTTGGGAGTTCGTAGCGGGTTCGCATATCATTTGAGTCAGTTCGGGAGTTCAAAGAGGGATCGCTAATCATTTGAGTCATTTCGAGAGTTCGTAGCGGGATCGCGAATCATTTGAGTCAGTTCGAGAGTTCGTAGCGGGATCGCGAATCATTTGAGTCATTTCGAGAGTTCGTAGCGGGATCGCGAATCATTTGAGTCATTTCGAGAGTTCGTAGCGGGAGCGCGAATCATTTGAGTCATTTCGAGAGTTCGTAGCGGGAGCGCGAATCATTTGAGTCATTTCGAGAGTTCGTAGCGGGAGCGCGAATCATTTGAGTCATTTCGAGAGTTCGTAGCGGGAGCGCGAATCATTTGAGTCATTTCGAGAGTTCGTAGCGGGAGCGCGAATCATTTGAGTCATTTCGAGAGTTCGTAGCGGGAGCGCGAATCATTTGAGTCATTTCGAGAGTTCGTAGCGGGAGCGCGAATCATTTGAGTCATTTCGAGAGTTCGTAGCGGGAGCGCGAATCATTTGAGTCATTTCGAGAGTTCGTAGCGGGAGCGCGAATCATTTGAGTCATTTCGAGAGTTCATAGCGTTAGGGAACATCCAGGTGGACACACACACACACACACACACACACACACACACGGTGTCCAAACAACATCAAGGTCTTTATAAACTGTTACAGCACTTACTCAGATTGACAAGATTGCAGTTTGAAGTTTAGGAATTAGTTTTATTAATTTTTTTTAATGTTTATGTCAGTTTTAATAATTTTAGCATTTCAACTTTTTTGAAAAAAAAAAGAAGCTTTAATTCAATTACAGAAAACTGTTTTTAGTAGTTTCAGTCTTAGTTAACAACAATGACACATAGTTGGTTGCTTTGGGAATGAATTACTAGTTAGGAATAAAAGTTTAACTGTGTGTGCTTATTTTACATATTTATTTTTTTAAATAAAATGTAAAAATTAGATATGTTTTGTACGAGTTTCTGTCTTCTGCTGAATGCTAAAAAGATGATGCTTTAAACACCAAACGGTTGATGGTACCCATTCACTTCCATAGTATTTCTTCCTGTAGCACAGAAGCACCACGTCTCCGCTCTCCTTCACCTAGAGCCAGAACAGATCAGCGCTAAACACACACTGAAGGACTAAACACACACACCGAACGCTTCATCACCTTGCACTGGATGTGAATCCTGTTCCCTTCCTTCCACATCTCCGTCTGCAGAGACTGTCCCGGATACACCGGCTTCACGAAACGCACCTGAAGCACAGATCAGGGTTATTAACAGAAATTCATTAATTAGATGATGTGCAATCAATTTGGACGGAGAATAAACATCACTATTATTGTGATAAATGAGAAAAGCATTGAATAGACATTACAGAAAGAATTTTTACAAATACATTTTTATATTAACCTTTGCATAAATAATACAAATTATAAATAATATTGAAATGATACTTTAAATATGAAACTGCGCCAGTAGGTGGCCGCGAGTGAGTCATTAAATCACTCAGAAATTATTCCGTAATGAAGGAGTCACTGAATCACTGACTGATTCGTTCAAAGCTGTAGATTCATTCAGTAATGAATCACCGCTGTGTGGTTCTCAGCTGTGAAACAGTGCTGCTGGTGTGAAATTGCTAAACTAAACCATACTTTGGGAGTTCGTAGCGGGTTCGCAAATCATTTGAGTCAGTTCGGGAGTTCAAAGCGGGATCTCGAATCATTTGAGTCAGTTCGTGAGTTCGTAGCGGGATCGCGAATCATTTGAGTCATTTCGAGAGTTCGTAGCGCGTTCGCGAATCATTTTAGTCATTTCGAGAGTTCGTAGGGGGATCGCGAATCATTTGAGTCATTTCGAGAGTTCGTAGCGGGATCGCGAATCATTTGAGTCATTTCGAGAGTTCGTAGCGGGATCGCGAATCATTTGAGTCATTTCGAGAGTTCGTAGCGGGATCGCGA
The DNA here is from genome assembly GCF_003368295.1 of Carassius auratus. Taxonomy (NCBI): domain Eukaryota; kingdom Metazoa; phylum Chordata; class Actinopteri; order Cypriniformes; family Cyprinidae; genus Carassius; species Carassius auratus. Next base: position 45,767 of record NW_020524116.1, on the reverse strand, counting down.
ATCATTTGAGTCATTTCGAGAGTTCGTAGCGGTTAGGGAACATCCAGGTGGACACACACACACACACACACACACACGGTGTCCAAACAACATCAAGGTCTTTATAAACTGTTACAGCACTTATTCAGATTGACAAGATTGCAGTTTGAAGTTTAGGAATTAGTTTTATAAATTTTTTTAAATATTTATGTCAGTTTTAATAATTTTAGCATTTCAACTTTTTTGAAAAAAAAAGAAGCTTTAATTCAATTACAGAAAACTGTTTTTAGAAGTTTCAGTCTTAGTTAACAACAATGACACATAGTTGGTTGCTTTGGGAATGAATTATTAGTTAGGAATAAAAGTTTAACTGTGTGTGCTTATTTTACATATTTATTTTTTTAAATAAAATGTAAAAATTATATATGTTTTGTACGAGTTTCTGTCTTCTGCTGAATGCTAAAAAGATGATGCTTTAAACACCAAACGGTTGATGGTACCCATTCACTTCCATAGTATTTCTTCCTGTAGCACAGAAGTCAATGGGTGCCGTCAACGGTTCGCTCTCAAAAAAACATCTTCTTTAGTGTTCAACAGAAAAAAAAAAACACTTGTTCAGGCTGAGGAAGAGTAAACGATCGCAGGATTTGATTGTTTGATTCCTCTCACACAAACAATACAGTTATATGAGTGTTAATCTAAACTGTGTTTGAATATGAAGCACTTTGTGTGTGAAGACATTTGTCAATCAACCAATCAGCTGTCACTCGATTTCAGAGCCGCTAACTAGAATAAGATCACAGCTACTTTTAATTTCAGTATAAATATGGAGTTGAACACAAGGCTTGATGAACTAATACTTTGATAAAGATAAAGCATATTTATAATCATCAAGGCTCCTGCAGACGTATGTCTTAGGAAGATTGTCCAGGGTTTATTTTTTACTCTTTTCTTTTACCTGCCACCGTTCGACTCGGACACAAACACAAGATATTTTAATTTGATGAAGGTCATGGTGTTCTTCTTCAAAATATATTCTCTTAATAGTTCATTCTATTCCTCGCCCCTTTGGCAGATATCTTTGCTTGTGTTAAGAGAATGAATGTTATTCTGCAGTGTCTGGCTCACTCCACTCTCGGATAGTTCTGCCGTCTTTGCTGATCTCCATCCGAACACAGCGTTGACCTTCTTCACCAGCTCCTGACCGCCATCTCTGATCCTGCGTGCGATCTCAGAGATGTGTGTGTGTGTGTGTGTGTGTGTGGCAGACCTGCGGAGACCCGGCTCTGACACACACATCCATCTGCAGATCTATATACGCTCCAGACAGCACCACGTCTCCGCTCTCCTTCACCTAGAGCCAGAACAGATCAGCGCTAAACACACACTGAAGGACTAAACACACACACCGAACGCTTCGTCACCTTGCACTGGATGTGAATCCTGTTCCCTTCCTTCCACATCTCCGTCTGCAGAGATTGTCCCGGATACACCGGCTTCACGAAACGCACATGAAGCACAGATCAGGGTTATTAACAGAAATTCATTAATTAGATGATGTGCAATCAATTTGGATGGAGAATAAACATCACTATTATTGTGATAAATGAGAAAAGCATTGAATAGACATTACAGAAAGAATTTTTACAAATACATTTTTATATTAACCTTTGCATAAATAATACAAATTATAAATAATATTTAAATGATACTTTAAATATGAAACTGCGCCAGTAGGTGGCCGCGAGTGAGTCATTAAATCACTCAGAAATTATTCCGTAATGAAGGAGTCACTGAATCACTGACTGATTCGTTCAAAGCTGTAGATTAATTCAGTAATGAATCACCGCTGTGTGTTTCTCAGCTGTGAAACAGTGCTGCTGGAGTGAAATTGCTAAACTAAACCATACTTTGGGAGTTCGTAGCGGGTTCGCATATCATTTGAGTCAGTTCGGGAGTGTCAAAGAGGGATCGCTAATCATTTGAGTCATTTCGAGAGTCGTAGCGGGATCGCGAATCATTTGAGTCAGTTCGAGAGTTCGTAGCGGGATCGCGAATCATTTTGAGTCATTTCGAGAGTTCGTAGCGGGAGCGCGAATCATTTGAGTCATTTCGAGAGTTCGTAGCGGAGCGCGAATCATTTGAGTCATTTCGAGAGTTCGTACTAGAATAAGATCACAGCTACTTTTAATTTCAGTATAAATATGGAGTTGAACACAAGGCTTGATGAACTAATACTTTGATAAAGATAAAGCATATTTATAATCATCAAGGCTCCTGCAGACGTATGTCTTAGGAAGATTGTCCAGGGTTTATTTTTTACTCTTTTCTTTTACCTGCCACCGTTCGACTCGGACACAAACACAAGATATTTTAATTTGATGAAGGTCATGGTGTTCTTCTTCAAAATATATTCTCTTAATAGTTCATTCTATTCCTCGCCCCTTTGGCAGATATCTTTGCTTGTGTTAAGAGAATGAATGTTATTCTGCAGTGTCTGGCTCACTCCACTCTCGGATAGTTCTGCCGTCTTTGCTGATCTCCATCCGAACACAGCGTTGACCTTCTTCACCAGCTCCTGACCGCCATCTCTGATCCTGCGTGCGATCTCAGAGATGTGTGTGTGTGTGTGTGTGTGTGTGTGCAGACCTGCGGAGACCCGGCTCTGACACACACATCCATCTGCAGATCTATATACGCTCCAGACAGCACCACGTCTCCGCTCTCCTTCACCTAGAGCCAGAACAGATCAGCGCTAAACACACACTGAAGGACTAAACACACACACCGAACGCTTCGTCACCTTGCACTGGATGTGAATCCTGTTCCCTTCCTTCCACATCTCCGTCTGCAGAGTTAGGAATTAGTTTTATTATTTTTTTTAATGTTTTATGTCAGTTTAATAATTTTAGCATTTCAACTTTTTTGAAAAAAAAAGAAAGCTTTAATTCAATTACAGAAAACTGTTTTTAGTAGTTTCAGTCTTAGTTAACAACAATGACACATAGTTGGTTGCTTTGGGAATGAATTACTAGTTAGGAATAAAGTTTAACTGTGTTGTGCTTATTTTTACATATTTATTTTTTTAAATAAAATGTAAAAATTAATATGTTTTGTACGAGTTTCTGTCTTCTGCTGAATGCTAAAAAGATGATGCTTTAAACACCAAACGGTTGATGGTACCATTCACTTCCATAGTATTTCTTCCTGTAGCACAGAAGTCAATGGGTGCCGTCAACGGTTCGCTCTCAAAAAAACATCTTCTTTAGTGTTCAACAGAAAAAAAAAAACACTTGTTCAGGCTGAGGAAGAGTAAACGATCGCAGGATTTGATTGTTTGATTCCTCTCACACAAACAATACAGTTATATGAGTGTTAATCTAAACTGTGTTTGAATATGAAGCACTTTGTGTGTGAAGACATTTGTCAATCAACCAATCAGCTGTCACTCGATTTCAGAGCCGCTAACTAGAATAAGATCACAGCTACTTTTAATTTCAGTATAAATATGGAGTTGAACACAAGGCTTGATGAACTAATACTTTGATAAAGATAAAGCATATTTATAATCATCAAGGCTCCTGCAGACGTATGTCTTAGGAAGATTGTCCAGGGTTTATTTTTTACTCTTTTCTTTACCTGCCACCGTTCGACTCGGACACAAACACAAGATATTTTAATTTGATGAAGGTCATGGTGTTCTTCTTCAAAATATATTCTCTTAATAGTTCATTCTATTCCTCGCCCTTTGGCAGATATCTTTGCTTGTGTTAAGAGAATGAATGTTATTCTGCAGTGTCTGGCTCACTCCACTCTCGGATAGTTCTGCCGTCTTTGCTGATCTCCATCCGAACAGCGTTGACCTTCTTCACCAGCTCCTGACCGCCATCTCTGATCCTGCGTGCGATCTCAGAGATGTGTGTGTGTGTGTGTGTGTGTGTGTGTGCAGACCTGCGGAGACCCGGCTCTGACACACACATCCATCTGCAGATCTATATACGCTCCAGACAGCACCACGTCTCCGCTCTCCTTCACCTAGAGCCAGAACAGATCAGCGCTAAACACACACTGAAGGACTAAACACACACACCGAACGCTTCGTCACCTTGCACTGGATGTGAATCCTGTTCCCTTCCTTCCACATCTCCGTCTGCAGAGATTGTCCCGGATACACCGGCTTCACGAAACGCACATGAAGCACAGATCAGGGTTATTAACAGAAATTCATTAATTAGATGATGTGCAATCAATTTGGATGGAGAATAAACATCACTATTATTGTGATAAATGAGAAAAGCATTGAATAGACATTACAGAAAGAATTTTTACAAATACATTTTTATATTAACCTTTGCATAAATAATACAAATTATAAATAATATTTAAATGATACTTTAAATATGAAACTGCGCCAGTAGGTGGCCGCGAGTGAGTCATTAAATCACTCAGAAATTATTCCGTAATGAAGGAGTCACTGAATCACTGACTGATTCGTTCAAAGCTGTAGATTAATTCAGTAATGAATCACCGCTGTGTGTTTCTCAGCTGTGAAACAGTGCTGCTGGAGTGAAATTGCTAAACTAAACCATACTTTGGGAGTTCGTAGCGGGTTCGCATATCATTTGAGTCAGTTCGGGAGTTCAAAGAGGGATCGCTAATCATTTGAGTCATTTCGAGAGTTCGTAGCGGGATCGCGAATCATTTGAGTCAGTTCGAGAGTTCGTAGCGGGATCGCGAATCATTTGAGTCATTTCGAGAGTTCGTAGCGGGATCGCGAATCATTTGAGTCATTTCGAGAGTTCGTAGCGGGAGCGCGAATCATTTGAGTCATTTCGAGAGTTCGTAGCGGGAGCGCGAATCATTTGAGTCATTTCGAGAGTTCGTAGCGGGAGCGCGAATCATTTGAGTCATTTCGAGAGTTCGTAGCGGGAGCGCGAATCATTTGAGTCATTTCGAGAGTTCGTAGCGGGAGCGCGAATCATTTGAGTCATTTCGAGAGTTCGTAGCGTTAGGGAACATCCAGGTGGACACACACACACACACACACACACACACAACACGGTGTCCAAACAACATCAAGGTCTTTATAAACTGTTACAGCACTTACTCAGATTGACAAGATTGCAGTTTGAAGTTTAGGAATTAGTTTTTATTATTTTTTTTAATGTTTATGTCAGTTTTAATAATTTTAGCATTTCAACTTTTTTGAAAAAAAAAAGAAGCTTTAATTCAATTACAGAAAACTGTTTTTAGTAGTTTCAGTCTTAGTTAACAACAATGACACATAGTTGGTTGCTTTGGGAATGAATTACTAGTTAGGAATAAAAGTTTAACTGTGTGTGCTTATTTTACATATTTATTTTTTTAAATAAAATGTAAAAATTAGATATGTTTTGTACGAGTTTCTGTCTTCTGCTGAATGCTAAAAAGATGATGCTTTAAACACCAAACGGTTGATGGTACCCATTCACTTCCATAGTATTTTCTGTAGCACAGAAGCACCACGTCTCCGCTCTCCTTCACCTAGAGCCAGAACAGATCAGCGCTAAACACACACTGAAGGACTAAACACACACACCGAACGCTTCATCACCTTGCACTGGATGTGAATCCTGTTCCCTTCCTTCCACATCTCCGTCTGCAGAGACTGTCCCGGATACACCGGCTTCACGAAACGCACCTGAAGCACAGATCAGGGTTATTAACAGAAATTCATTAATTAGATGATGTGCAATCAATTTGGACGGAGAATAAACATCACTATTATTGTGATAAATGAGAAAAGCATTGAATAGACATTACAGAAAGAATTTTTACAAATACATTTTTATATTAACCTTTGCATAAATAATACAAATTATAAATAATATTGAAATGATACTTTAAATATGAAACTGCGCCAGTAGGTGGCCGCGAGTGAGTCATTAAATCACTCAGAAATTATTCCGTAATGAAGGAGTCACTGAATCACTGACTGATTCGTTCAAAGCTGTAGATTCATTCAGTAATGAATCACCGCTGTGTGGTTCTCAGCTGTGAAACAGTGCTGCTGGTGTGAAATTGCTAAACTAAACCATACTTTGGGAGTTCGTAGCGGGTTCGCAAATCATTTGAGTCAGTTCGGGAGTTCAAAGCGGGATCTCGAATCATTTGAGTCAGTTCGTGAGTTCGTAGCGGGATCGCGAATCATTTGAGTCATTTCGAGAGTTCGTAGCGCGTTCGCGAATCATTTTAGTCATTTCGAGAGTTCGTAGCGGGATCGCGAATCATTTGAGTCATTTCGAGAGTTCGTAGCGGGATCGCGAATCATTTGAGTCATTTCGAGAGTTCGTAGCGGGATCGCGAATCATTTGAGTCATTTCGAGAGTTCGTAGCGGGATCGCGAATCATTTGAGTCATTTCGAGAGTTCGTAGCGGTTAGGGAACATCCAGGTGGACACACACACACACACACACACACACACACGGTGTCCAAACAACATCAAGGTCTTTATAAACTGTTTCAGCACTTACTCAGATTGACAAGATTGCAGTTTGAAGTTTAGGAATTAGTTTTATTAATTTTTTTAAATATTTATGTCAGTTTTAATAATTTTAGCATTTCAACTTTTTTGAAAAAAAAAGAAGCTTTAATTCAATTACAGAAAACTGTTTTTAGAAGTTTCAGTCTTAGTTAACAACAATGACACATAGTTGGTTGCTTTGGGAATGAATTATTAGTTAGGAATAAAAGTTTAACTGTGTGTGCTTATTTTACATATTTATTTTTTTAATAAAATGTAAAAATTATATATGTTTTGTACGAGTTTCTGTCTTCTGCTGAATGCTAAAAAGATGATGCTTTAAACACCAAACGGTTGATGGTACCCATTCACTTCCATAGTATTTCTTCCTGTAGCACAGAAGTCAATGGGTGCCGTCAACGGTTCGCTCTCAAAAAACATCTTCTTTAGTGTTCAACAGAAAAAAAAAACACTTGTTCAGGCTGAGGAAGAGTAAACGATCGCAGGATTTGATTGTTTGATTCCTCTCACACAAACAATACAGTTATATGAGTGTTAATCTAAACTGTGTTTGAATATGAAGCACTTTGTGTGTGAAGACATTTGTCAATCAACCAATCAGCTGTCACTCGATTTCAGAGCCGCTAACTAGAATAAGATCACAGCTACTTTTAATTTCAGTATAAATATGGAGTTGAACACAAGGCTTGATGAACTAATACTTTGATAAAGATAAAGCATATTTATAATCATCAAGGCTCCTGCAGACGTATGTCTTAGGAAGATTGTCCAGGGTTTATTTTTTACTCTTTTCTTTTACCTGCCACCGTTCGACTCGGACACAAACACAAGATATTTTAATTTGATGAAGGTCATGGTGTTCTTCTTCAAAATATATTCTCTTAATAGTTCATTCTATTCCTCGCCCCTTTGGCAGATATCTTTGCTTGTGTTAAGAGAATGAATGTTATCATTTGAGTCATTTCGAGAGTTCGTAGCGGAGCGCGAATCATTTGAGTCATTTCGAGAGTTCGTAGGGGAAGCGCGAATCATTTGAGTCATTTCGAGAGTTCGTAGCGGGAGCGCGAATCATTTGAGTCATTTCGAGAGTTCATAGCGTTAGGGACATCCAGGAACACACACACACACACACACACACACGGTGTCCAAACAACATCAAGGTCTTTATAAACTGTTACAGCACTTACTCAGAATTGACAAGATTGCAGTTTGAAGTTTAGGAATTAGTTTTATTAATTTTTTTTAATGTTTATGTCAGTTTTTAATAATTTTAGCATTTCAACTTTTTTTGAAAAAAAAAGAAGCTTTAATTCAATTACAGAAAACTGTTTTAGTAGTTTCAGTCTTAGTTAACAACAATGACACATAGTTGGTTGCTTTGGGAATGAATTACTAGTTAGGAATAAAAAGTTAACTGTGTGTGCTTATTTTACATATTTATTTTTTTTAAATAAAATGTAAAAATTAGATATGTTTTGTACGAGTTTCTGTCTTCTGCTGAATGCTAAAAAGATGATGCTTTAAACACCAAACGGTTGATGGTACCCATTCACTTCCATAGTATTTCTTCCTGTAGCACAGAAGCACCACGTCTCCGCTCTCCTTCACCTAGAGCCAGAACAGATCAGCGCTAAACACACACTGAAGGACTAAAACACAACACCGAACGCTTCGTCACCTTGCACTGGATGTGAATCCTGTTCCCTTCCTTCCACATCTCCGTTTGCAGAGACTGTCCCGGATACACCGGCTTCACGAAACGCACCTGAAGCACAGATCAGGGTTATTAACAGAAATTCATTAATTAGATGATGTGCAATCAATTTGGACGGAGAATAAACATCACTATTATTGTGATAAATGAGAAAAGCATTGAATAGACATTACAGAAAGAATTTTTACAAATACATTTTTATATTAACCTTTGCATAAATAATACAAATTATAAATAATATTAAATGATACTTTAAATATGAAACTGCGCCAGTAGGTGGCCGCGAGTGAGTCATTAAATCACTCAGAAATTATTCCGTAATGAAGGAGTCACTGAATCACTGACTGATTCGTTCAAAGCTGTAGATTCATTCAGTAATGAATCACCGCTGTGTGGTTCTCAGCTGTGAAACAGTGCTGCTGGTGTGAAATTGCTAAACTAAACCATACTTTGGGAGTTCGTAGCGGGTTCGCAAATCATTTGAGTCAGTTCGGGAGTTCAAAGCGGGATCTCGAATCATTTGAGTCAGTTCGTGAGTTCGTAGCGGGATCGCCGCGAATCATTTGAGTCATTTCGAGAGTTCGTAGCGGGAGCGCGAATCATTGAGTCATTTCGAGAGTTCGTAGCGGGATCGCGAATCATTTTGAGTCATTTCGAGAGTTCGTAGCGGTTAGGGAACATCCAGGTGGACCACACACACACACACACACACACACACCACACACACACACGGTGTCCAACAACATCAAGGTCTTTATAAACTGTTACAGCACTTATTCAGATTGACAAGATGTGCAGTTTGAAGTTTAGGAATTAGTTTTATTAATTTTTTTAAAATTTTATGTCAGTTTTAATAATTTTAGCATTTCAACTTTTTTGAAAAAAAAAAGAAGCTTTAATTCAATTACAGAAAACTGTTTTTAGAAGTTTCAGTCTTAGTTAACAACAATGACACATAGTTGGTTGCTTTGGAATGAATTATTAGTTAGGAATAAAGTTTAACTGTGTGTGCTTATTTTACATATTTATTTTTTTAAATAAAATGTAAAAATTATATATGTTTTGTACGAGTTTCTGTCTTCTGCTGAATGCTAAAAAAGATGATGCTTTAAACACCAAACGGTTGATGGTACCCATTCACTTCCATAGTATTTCTTCCTGTAGCACAGAAGTCAATGGGTGCCGTCAACGGTTCGCTCTCAAAAAAACATCTTCTTTAGTGTTCAACAGAAAAAAAAAACACTTGTTCAGGCTGAGGAAGAGTAAACGATCGCAGGATTTGATTGTTTGATTCTCTCACACAAAACAATACAGTTATATGAGTGTTAATCTAAACTGTGTTTGAATATGAAGCACTTTGTGTGTGAAGACATTTGTCAATCAACCAATCAGCTGTCACTCGATTTCAGAGCGCTAACTAGAATAAGATCACAGCTACTTTTAATTTCAGTATAAATATGGAGTTGAACACAAGGCTTGATGAACTAATACTTTGATAAAGATAAAGCATATTTATAATCATCAAGCTCCTGCAGACGTATGTCTTAGGAAGATTGTCCAGGGTTTATTTTTTACTCTTTTCTTTTACCTGCCACGTTCGACTCGGACACAAACACAAGATATTTTAATTTGATGAAGGTCATGGTGTTCTTCTTCAAAATAATTCTCTTAATAGTTCATTCTATTCCTCGCCCCTTGGCAGATATCTTTGCTTGTGTTAAGAGAATGAATGTTATTCTGCAGTGTCTGGCTCACTCCACTCTCGGATAGTTCTGCCGTCTTTGCTGATCTCCATCCGAACACAGCGTTGACCTTCTTCACCAGCTCCTGACCGCCATCTCTGATCCTGCGTGCGATCTCAGATGTGTGTGTGTGTGTGTGTGTGTGTGTGCAGACCTGCGGAGACCCGGCTCTGACACACACATCCATCTGCAGATCTATATACGCTCCAGACAGCACCACGTCTCCGCTCTCCTTTCACCTAGAGCCAGAACAGATCAGCGCTAAACACACACTGAAGGACTAAACACACACACCGAACGCTTCGTCACCTTGCACTGGATGTGAATCCTGTTCCCTTCCTGCCACATCTCCGTCTGCAGAGATTGTCCCGGATACACCGGCTTCACGAAACGCACATGAAGCACAGATCAGGTTATTAACAGAAATTCATTAATTAGATGATGTGCAATCAATTTGGATGGAGAATAAACATCACTATTATTGTGATAAATGAGAAAAGCATTGAATAGACATTACAGAAAGAATTTTTACAAATACATTTTTATATTAACCTTTGCATAAATAATACAAATTATAAATAATATTTAAATGATACTTTAAATATGAAACTGCGCCAGTAGGTGGCCGCGAGTGAGTCATTAAATCACTCAGAAATTATTCCGTAATGAAGGAGTCACTGAATCACTGACTGATTCGTTCAAAGCTGTAGATTAATTCAGTAATGAATCACCGCTGTGTGTTTCTCAGCTGTGAAACAGTGCTGCTGGAGTGAAATTGCTAAACTAAACCATACTTGGGAGTTCGTTAGCGGGTTCGCATATCATTTGAGTCAGTTCGGGAGTTCAAAGAGGGATCGCTAATCATTTGAGTCATTTCGAGAGTTCGTAGCGGGATCGCGAATCATTTGAGTCAGTTCGAGAGTTCGTAGCGGGATCGCGAATCATTTGAGTCATTTCGAGAGTTCGTAGCGGGATCGCGAATCATTTGAGTCATTTCGAGAGTTCGTAGCGGGAGCGCGAATCATTTGAGTCATTTCGAGAGTTCGTAGCGGGAGCGCGAATCATTTGAGTCATTTCGAGAGTTCGTAGCGGGAGGGGAGCGCGAATCATTTGAGTCATTTCGAGAGTTCGTAGCGCGGGAGCGCGAATCATTTGAGTCATTTCGAGAGTTCGTAGCGGGAGCGCGAATCATTTGAGTCATTTCGAGAGTTCGTAGCGGGAGCGCGAATCATTTGAGTCATTTCGAGAGTTCGTAGCGGGAGCGCGAATCATTTGAGTCATTTCGAGAGTTCATAGCGTTAGGGAACATCCAGGTGGACACACACACACACACACACACACACACACACACGGTGTCCAAACAACATCAAGGTCTTTATAAACTGTTACAGCACTTACTCAGATTGACAAGATTGCAGTTTGAAGTTTAGGAATTAGTTTTATTAATTTTTTTTAATGTTTATGTCAGTTTTAATAATTTTAGCATTTCAACTTTTTTGAAAAAAAAAAAGAAGCTTTAATTCAATTACAGAAAACTGTTTTTAGTAGTTTCAGTCTTAGTTAACAACAATGACACATAGTTGGTTGCTTTGGGAATGAATTACTAGTTAGGAATAAAAGTTTAACTGTGTGTGCTTATTTTACATATTTATTTTTTTAAATAAAATGTAAAAATTAGATATGTTTTGTACGAGTTTCTGTCTTCTGCTGAATGCTAAAAAGATGATGCTTTAAACACCAAACGGTTGATGGTACCCATTCACTTCCATAGTATTTCTTCCTGTAGCACAGAAGCACCACGTCTCCGCTCTCCTTCACCTAGAGCCAGAACAGATCAGCGCTAAACACACACTGAAGGACTAAACACACACACGAACGCTTCATCACCTTGCACTGGATGTGAATCCTGTTCCCTTCCTTCCACATCTCCGTCTGCAGCAGAGACTGTCCCGGATACACCGGCTTCACGAAACGCACCTGAAGCACAGATCAGGGTTATTAACAGAAATTCATTAATTAGATGATGTGCAATCAATTTGGACGGAGAATAACATCATATTATTGTTGATAAATGAGAAAAGCATTGAATAGACATTACAGAAAGAATTTTTACAAATACATTTTTATATTAACCTTTGCATAAATAATACAAATTATAAATAATATTGAAATGATACTTTAAACATGAAACTGCGCCAGTAGGTGGCCGCGAGTGAGTCATTAAATCACTCAGAAATTATTCCGTAATGAAGGAGTCACTGAATCACTGACTGATTCGTTCAAAGCTGTAGATTCATTCAGTAATGAATCACCGCTGTGTGGTTCTCAGCTGTGAAACAGTGCTGCTGGTGTGAAATTGCTAAACTAAACCATACTTTGGGAGTTCGTAGCGGGTTCGCAAATCATTTGAGTCAGTTTCGGGAGTTCAAAGCGGGATCTCGAATCATTTGAGTCAGTTCGTGAGTTCGTAGCGGGATCGCGAATCATTTGAGTCATTTCGAGAGTTCGTAGCGCGTTCGCGAATCATTTTAGTCATTTCGAGAGTTCGTAGGGGGATCGCGAATCATTTGAGTCATTTTCGAGAGTTCGTAGCGGCGGATCGCGAATCATTTGAGTCATTTCGAGAGTTCATAGCGGTTAGGGAACATCCAGGTGGGACACACACACACACACACACCACACACACACACGGTGTCCAAACAACATCAAGGTCTTTATAAACTGTTACAGCACTTACTCAGATTGACAAGATTGCAGTTTGAAGTTAAGGAATTAGTTTTATTAATTTTTTTTTTAATGTTTATGTCAGTTTTAATAATTTTAGCATTTCAACTTTTTTGAAAAAAAAAAAAAAGCTTTAATTTCAATTACAAAAACTGTTTTAGTAGTTCAGTCTTAGTTAACAACAATGACACAGTTGGTTGCTTTGAATGAATTACTAGTTAGGAATAAAAGTTTAACTGTGTGTGCTTATTTTACATATTTATTTTTTAAATAAAATGTAAAATTATATTATATGTTTTGTACGAGTTTCCTGTCTTCTGCTGAATGCTAAAAAGATGATGCTTTAAACACCAAAACAGTTGATGGTACCCATTCACTTCCATAGTATTCTTCCTGTAGCACAGAAGTCAATGGGTGCCGTCACGAAACGCACCTGAAGCACAGATCAGGTTATTAGCAGAAATCATTAATTAGATGATGTGCAATCACAATTTGGACGGAGAATAAACATCACTATTATTGTGATAAATGAGAAAAGCATTGAATAGACATTACAAAAGAATTTTTACAAATAAATTTTTATATTAACCTTTGCATAAATAATACAAATTATAAATAATATTGAAAATGATACTTTAAATATTAAAGTACGCCAGTAGGTGGCCGCGAGTGAGTCATTAAATCACTCAGAATTATTCCGTAATGAAGGAGTCACTGAATCACTGACTGATTCGTTCAAAGCTGTAGTAAATTCATTCAGTAATGATCACCGCGTGTGGTTCTCAGCTGTGAAACAGTGCTGCTGGTGTGAAAATGCTAAACTAAACCATACTTTGGGAGTTCGTAGCGGGTTCGCGAATCATTTGAGTCAATTCGGGAGTTCAAAGCGGGATCTCGAATCATTTGAGTCAGTTCGTGAGTTCGTAGCGGGATCGCGAATCATTTGAGTCATTTCGAGAGGTTCGTAGCGGGCGTTCTTTTCGTGAATTCATTGAGTCATTTCGAGGTTCGTAGCGGGATCGCGAATCATTTGAGCATTTCGAGAGTTCGTAGCGGTTAGGAACATCCAGGTGGACACACACACACACACACACACACCACACACACACACGGGTGTCCAAACAACATCAAGGTCTTTATAAACTGTTACAGCACTTACTCAGATTGACAAGATTGCAGTTTGAAGTTTAGTAATTAGTTTTATTTTATTTTTTTAATGTTTATGTCAGTTTATAATTTTAGCATTTCAACTTTTTTGAAAAAAAAGAAGCTTTAATTCAATTACAGAAAACTGTTTTTAGTAGTTTCAGTCTTAGTTAACACAATGACACATAGTTGGTTGCTTTGGGAATGAATTACATTAGTAATAAAGTTTAACTGTGTGTGCTTATTTTACATATTTATTTTTTTTTAATAAAATGTAAAAATTATATATTTTGTACGAGTTTCTGTCTTTGCTGAACGCTAAAAAGATGATGCTTTAAACACCAAACGGTTGATGGTACCCATTCACTTCCATAGTATTTCTTCCTGTAGCACAGAAGTCAATGGGGTGCGTTCACGAAACGCACCTGAAGCACAGATCAGGGTTATTAACAGAAATTCATTAATTAGATGATGTGCAATCAATTTGGACGGAGAATAAACATCACTATTATTGTGATAAATGAGAAAAGCATTGAATAGACATTACAGAAAGAATTTTTACAAATAAATTTTTATATTAACCTTTGCATAAATAATACAAATTATAATATTGAAATGATACTTTAAATATGAAACTGCGCCAGTAGGTGGCCGCGAGTGAGTCATTAAATCACTCAGAAATTATTCCGTAATGAAGGAGTCACTGAATCACTGACTGATTCGTTCAAAGCTGTAGATTCATTCAGTAATGAATCACCGCTGTGTGGTTCTCAGCTGTGAAACAGTGCTGCTGGTGTGAAATTGCTAAACTAAACCATACTTTGGGAGTTCGTAGCGGGTTCGCGAATCATTTGAGTCAGTTCGGGAGTTCAAAGCGGGATCTCGAATCATTTGAGTCAGTTCGTGAGTTCGTAGCGGGATCGCGAATCATTTGAGTCATTTCGAGAGTTCGTAGCGCGTTCGCGAATCATTTTAGTCATTTCGAGAGTTCGTAGCGGGATCGCGAATCATTTGAGTCATTTCGAGAGTTCGTAGCGGGATCGCGAATCATTTGAGTCATTTCGAGAGTTCGTAGCGGGATCGCGAATCATTTGAGTCATTTCGAGAGTTCGTAGCGGGATCGCGAATCATTTGAGTCATTTCGAGAGTTCGTAGCGGTTAGGGAACATCCAGGTGGACACACACACACACACACACACGGTGTCCAAACAACATCAAGGTCTTTATAAACTGTTACAGCACTTATTCAGATTGACAAGATTGCAGTTTGAAGTTTAGGAATTAGTTTTATTAATTTTTTTTAAATATTTATGTCAGTTTTAATAATTTTAGCATTTCAACTTTTTTGAAAAAAAAAGAAGCTTTAATTCAATTACAGAAAACTGTTTTTAGTAGTTTCAGTCTTAGTTAACAACAATGACACATAGTTGGTTGCTTTGGGAATGAATTATTAGTTAGGAATAAAAGTTTAACTGTGTGTGCTTATTTTACATATTTATTTTTTTAAATAAAATGTAAAATTATATATGTTTTGTACGAGTTTCTGTCTTCTGCTGAATGCTAAAAAGATGATGCTTTAAACACCAAACGGTTGATGGTACCCATTCACTTCCATAGTATTTCTTCCTGTAGCACAGAAGTCAATGGGTGCCGTCAACGGTTCGCTCTCAAAAAAACATCTTCTTTAGTGTTCAACAGAAAAAAAAAACACTTGTTCAGGCTGAGGAAGAGTAAACGATCGCAGGATTTGATTGTTTGATTCCTCTCACACAAACAATACAGTTATATGAGTGTTAATCTAAACTGTGTTTGAATATGAAGCACTTTTGTGTGTGAAGACATTTGTCAATCAACCAATCAGCTGTCACTCGATTTCAGAGCCGCTAACTAGAATAAGATCACAGCTACTTTTAATTTCAGTATAAATATGGAGTTGAACACAAGGCTTGATGAACTAATACTTTGATAAAGATAAAGCATATTTATAATCATCAAGGCTCCTGCAGACGTATGTCTTAGGAAGATTGTCCAGGGTTTATTTTTTACTCTTTTCTTTTACCTGCCACCGTTCGACTCGGACACAAACACAAGATATTTTAATTTGATGAAGGTCATGGTGTTCTTCTTCAAAATATATTCTCTTAATAGTTCATTCTATTCCTCGCCCCTTTGGCAGATATCTTTGCTTGTGTTAAGAGAATGAATGTTATTCTGCAGTGTCTGGCTCACTCCACTCTCGGATAGTTCTGCCGTCTTTGCTGATCTCCATCCGAACACAGCGTTGACCTTCTTCACCAGCTCCTGACCGCCATCTCTGATCCTGCGTGCGATCTCAGAGATGTGTGTGTGTGTGTGTGTGTGTGTGCAGACCTGCGGAGACCCGGCTCTGACACAACATCCATCTGCAGATCTATATACGCTCCAGACAGCACCACGTCTCCGCTCTCCTTCACCTAGAGCCAGAACAGATCAGCGCTAAACACACACTGAAGGACTAAACACACACACCGAACGCTTCGTCACCTTGCACTGGATGTGAATCCTGTTCCCTTCCTTCCACATCTCCGTCTGCAGAGATTGTCCCGGATACACCGGCTTCACGAAACGCACATGAAGCACAGATCAGGGTTATTAACAGAAATTCATTAATTAGATGATGTGCAATCAATTTGGATGGAGAATAAACATCACTATTATTGTGATAAATGAGAAAAGCATTGAATAGACATTACAGAAAGAATTTTTACAAATACATTTTTTGTCCAAACAACATCAAGGTCTTTATAACTGTTCAGCACTTACTCAGATTGACAGATTGCAGTTTGAAGTTTAGGAATTAGTTTTATTAATTTTTTTAAAATTTATGTCAGTTTTAATAATTTTAGCATTTCAAACTTTTTTGAAAAAAAAAAGAAGCTTTAATTCAATTACAGAAAACTGTTTTTAGTAAGTTTCAGTCTTAGTTAACAACATGACACATAGTTGGTTGCTTTGGAATGAATTATTAGTTAGGAATAAAAGTTTAACTGTGTGTGCTTATTTTACATATTTATTTTTTTAAATAAAATGTAAAAATTTATATGTTTTGTACGAGTTTCTGTCTTCTGCTGAATGCTAAAAAGATGATGCTTTAAACACCAAACGGTTGATGGTACCCATTCACTTCCATAGTATTTCTTCCTGTAGCACAGAAGTCAATGGGTGCCGTCAACGGTTCGCTCTCAAAAAAATCTTCTTTAGTGTTCAACAGAAAAAAAAACACTTGGTTCAGGCTGAGGAAGAGTAAACGATCGCAGGATTTGATTGTTTGATTCCTCTCACACAAACAACAGTTATATGAGTGTTAATCTAAACTGTGTTTGAATATGAAGCACTTTGTGTGTGAAGACATTTGTCAATCAACCAATCAGCTGTCACTCGATTTCAGAGCCGCTAACTAGAATAAGATCACAGCTACTTTTAATTTCAGTATAAATATGGAGTTGAACACAAGGCTTGATGAACTAATACTTTGATAAAGATAAAGCATATTTATAATCATCAAGGCTCCTGCAGACGTATGTCTTAGGAAGATTGTCCAGGGTTTATTTTTTACTCTTTTTTTACCTGCCACCGTTCGACTCGGACACAACACAAGATATTTTAATTTGATGAAGGTCATGGTGTTCTTCTTCAAATATATTCTCTTTATAGTTCATTCTATTCCTCGCCCCTTTGGCAGATATCTTTGCTTGTGTTAAGAGAATGAATGTTATTCTGCAGTGTCTGGCTCACTCCACTCTCGGATAGTTCTGCCGTCTTTGCTGATCTCCATCCGAACACAGCGTTGACCTTCTTCACCAGCTCCTGACCGCCATCTCTGATCCTGCGTGCGATCTCAGAGATGTGTGTGTGTGTGTGTGTGTGTGTGCGACCTGCGGAGACCCGGCTCTGACACACACACATCCATCTGCAGATCTATATACGCTCCAGACAGCACCACGTCTCCGCTCTCCTTCACCTAGAGCCAGAACAGATCAGCGCTAAACACACACTGAAGGACTAAACACACACACCGAACGCTTCGTCACCTTGCACTGGATGTGAATCCTGTTCCCTTCCTTCCACATCTCCGTCTGCAGAGATTGTCCCGGATACACCGGCTTCACGAACGCACCATGAAGCACAGATCAGGGTTATTAACAGAAATTCATTAATTAGATGATGTGCAATCAATTTGGACGGAGAATAAACATCACTATTATTGTGATAAATGAGAAAAGCATTGAATAGACATTACAGAAAGAATTTTTTACAAATCATTTTTTATATTAACCTTTGCATAAATAATAAACAAATTATAAATAATATTTAAATGATACTTTAAATATGAAACTGCGCCAGTAGGTGGCCGCGAGTGAGTCATTAAATCACTCAGAAATTATTCCGTAATGAAGGAGTCACTGAATCACTGACTGATTCGTTCAAAGCTGTAGATTAATTCAGTAATGAATCACCGCTGTGTGTTTCTCAGCTGTGAAACAGTGCTGCTGGAGTGAAATTGCTAAACTAAACCATACTTTGGGAGTTCGTAGCGGGTTCGCATATCATTTGAGTCAGTTCGGGAGTTCAAAGAGGGATCGCTAATCATTTGAAAGTCATTTCGAGAGTTCGTAGCGGGATCGCGAATCATTTGAGTCGTTTTCGAGAGTTCGTAGCGGGATCGCGAATCATTTGAGTCATTTCGAGAGTTCGTAGCGGGAGCGCGAATCATTTGAGTCATTTCGAGAGTTCGTAGCGGGAGCGCGAATCATTTGAGTCATTTCGAGAGTTCGTAGCGGGAGCGCGAATCATTTGAGTCATTTCGAGAGTTCGTAGCGGGAGCGCGAATCATTTGAGTCATTTCGAGAGTTCGTAGCGGGAGCGCGAATCATTTGAGTCATTTCGAGAGTTCGTAGCGGGAGCGCGAATCATTTGAGTCATTTCGAGAGTTCGTAGCGGGAGCGCGAATCATTTGAGTCATTTCGAGAGTTCGTAGCGTTAGGGAACATCCAGGTGGACCACACACAACACACACACCACACGGTGTCCAAACAACATCAAGGTCTTTATAAACTGTTACAGCACTTATCAGATTGACAAGATTGCAGTTTGAAGTTTAGGAATTAGTTTTATTAATTTTTTTTTAATGTTTATGTCAGTTTTAATAATTTTAGCATTTCAACTTTTTTGAAAAAAAAAAAGAAGCTTTAATTCAATTACAGAAAACTGTTTTTAGTAGTTTCAGTCTTAGTTAACAACAATGACACATAGTTGGTTGCTTTGGGAATGAATTACTAGTTAGGAATAAAAGTTTAACTGTGTGCTTATTTTACATATTTATTTTTTAAATAAATGTAAAAATTAGATATGTTTTGTACGAGTTTTCTGTCTTCTGCTGAATGCTAAAAGATGATGCTTTAAACACCAAACGGTTGATGGTACCCATTCACTCCATAGTATTTCTTCCTGTAGCACAGAAGCACCACGTCTCCGCTCTCCTTCACCTAGAGCCAGAACAGATCAGCGCTAAACACACACTGAAGGACTAAACACACACACCGAACGCTTCGTCACCTTTGCACTGGATGTGAATCCTGTTCCCTTCCTTCCACATCTCCGTCTGCAGAGACTGTCCCGGATACACCGCTTCACGAAACGCACCTGAAGCACAGATCAGGGTTATTAACAGAATTCATTAATTAGATGATGTGCAATCAATTTGGACGGAGAATAAACATCACTATTATTGTGATAAATGAGAAAAGCATTGAATAGACATTACAGAAAGAATTTTTTACAAATACATTTTATATTAACCTTTGCATAAATAATACAAATTAATAATAATATTGAAATGATACTTTAATATGAAACTGCGCCAGTAGGTGGCCGCGAGTGAGTCATTAAATCACTCAGAAATTATTCCGTAATGAAGGAGTCACTGAATCACTGACTGATTCGTTCAAAGCTGTAGATTCATTCAGTAATGATCACCGCTGTGTGGTTCTCAGCTGTGAAACAGTGCTGCTGGTGTGAAATTGCTAAACTAAACCATACTTTGGGAGTTCGTAGCGGGTTCGCAAAATCATTTGAGTCCAGTTCGGGAGTTCAAAGCGGGATCTCGAATCATTTGAGTCAGTTCGTGAGTTCGTAGCGGATCGCGAATCATCTGTGAGTCATTTCGAGAGTTCGTAGCGCGTTCGCAAATCATTTTAGTCATTTCGAGAGTTCGTAGGGCGGATCGCGAATCATTTGAGTCATTTCGAGAGTTCGTAGCGGGATCGCGAATCATTTGAGTCATTTCGAGAGTTCGTAAGCGGGATCGCGAATCATTTGAGTCATTTCGAGAGTTCGTAGCGGGATCGCGAATCATTTGAGTCATTTCGAGAGTTCGTAGGGAACATCCAGGTGGACACACACCACACACACACAACACACACACACACGGTGTCCAACAACATCAAGGTCTTTATAAACTGTTACAGCACTTATCAGATTGACAAGATTGCAGTTTGAAGTTTAGGAATTAGTTTTATTAATTTTTTTAAATATTTATGTCAGTTTTTAATAATTTTAGCATTTCAAACTTTTTTTGAAAAAAAAAGAAGCTTTTAATTCAATTACAGAAAACTGTTTTTAGAAGTTTCAGTCTTAGTTAACAACAATGACACATAGTTGGTTGCTTTGGGAATGAATTATTGTACACACACACACACACACACACACATGTCCAAACAACATCAAGGTCTTTATAAACTGTTACAGCACTTACTCAGATTGACAAGATTGCAGTTTGAAGTTTAGGAATTAGTTTTATTAATTTTTTTTAATGTTTATGTCAGTTTTAATTATTTTAGCATTTCAACTTTTTTGAAAAAAAAAAAAAAGCTTTAATTCAATTACAGAAAACTGTTTTTAGTAGTTTCAGTCTTAGTTAGTGTTCAACAGAAAAAAAAAAAACACTTGTTCAGGCTGAGGAAGAGTAAACGATCGCAGGATTTGATTGTTGATTCCTCTCACACAAACAATACAGTTATATGAGTGTTAATCTAAACTGTGTTTTGAATATGAAGCACTTGTGTGTGAAGACATTTGTCAATCAACCAATCAGCTGTCACTCGATTTCAGAGCCGCTAACTAGAATAAGATCACAGCTACTTTTAATTTCAGTATAAATATGGAGTTGAACACAGGCTTGATGAACTAATACTTTGATAAAAGATAAAGCATATTTATAATCATCAAGGCTCCTGCAGACGTATGTCTTAGGAAGATTGTCCAGGGTTTATTTTTTACTCTTTTCTTTTACCTGCCACCGTTCGACTCGGACACAAACACAAGATATTTTAATTTGATGAAGGTCATGGGTCTTCTTCAAAATATATCTCTTAATAGTTCATTCTATTCCTCGCCCTTTTGGCAGATATCTTTGCTTAGTTAAGAGATGATGTTATTCTGCAGTGTCTGGCTCACTCCACTCTCGGATAGTTCTGCCGTCTTTGCTGATCTCCATCCGAACACAGCGTTGACCTTCTTCACCAGCTCCTGACCGCCATCTCTGATCCTGCGTGCGATCTCAGAGATTGTGTGTGTGTGTTGTGTTGCAGACCTGCGGAGACCCGGCTCTGACACACACATCCATCTGCAGATCTATATACGCTCCAGACAGCACCACGTCTCCGCTCTCCTTCACCTAGAGCCAGAACAGATCAGCGCTAAACACACACTGAAGGACTAAACACACACACCGAACGCTTCGTCACCTTGCACTGGATGTGAATCCTGTTCCCTTCCTTCCACATCTCCGTCTGCAGAGATTGTCCCGGATACACCGGCTTCACGAAACGCACATGAAGCACAGATCAGGGTTATTAACAGAAATTCATTAATTAGATGATGTGCAATCAATTTGGATGGAGAATAAACATCACTATTATTGTGATAAATGAGAAAAGCATTGAATAGACATTACAGAAAGAATTTTTACAAATACATTTTTATATTAACCTTTGCATAAATAATACAAATTATAAATAATATTAAATGATACTTTAAATATGAAACTGCGCCAGTAGGTGGCCGCGAGTGAGTCATTAAATCACTCAGAAATTATTCCGTAATGAAGGAGTCACTGAATCACTGACTGATTCGTTCAAAGCTGTAGATTCATTCAGTAATGAATCACCGCTGTGTGTTTCTCAGCTGTGAAACAGTGCTGCTGGAGTGAAATTGCTAAACTAAACCATACTTTGGGAGTTCGTAGCGGGTTCGCAATCATTTGAGTCAGTTCGGGAGTTCAAAGAGGGATCGCTAATCATTTGGTCATTTCGAGAGTTCGTAGCGGGATCGCGAATCATTGAGTCAGTTCGAGAGTTCGTAGCGGGATCGCGAATCATTTGAGTCATTTCGAGAGTTCGTAGCGGATGAGCGCGAATCATTTGAGTCATTTCGAGAGTTCGTAGCGGGAGCGCGAATCATTTGAGTCATTTCGAGAGTTCGTAGCGGGAGCGCGAATCATTTGAGTCATTTCGAGAGTTCGTAGCGTTAGGGAACATCCAGGTGGACAACACACACACACACACACACACACACACACACACACACACGGTGTCCAAACAACATCAAGGTCTTTATAAACTGTTACAGCACTTACTCAGATTGACAAGATTGCAGTTTGAAGTTTAGGAATTAGTTTTATTATTTTTTTTAATATTTATGTCAGTTTTAATAATTTTAGCATTTCAACTTTTTTGAAAAAAAAAAAGAAGCTTTAATTCAATTACAGAAAACTGTTTTTAGAAGTTTCAGTCTTAGTTAACAACAATGACACATAGTTGGTTGCTTTGGGAATGAATTACTAGTTAGGAATAAAAGTTTAACTGTGTGTGCTTATTTACATATTTATTTTTTTTAAATAAAATGTAAAATTAGATATTTTTGTACGAGTTTCTGTCTTCTGCTGAATGCTAAAAAGATGATGCTTTAAAACACCAAACGGGTTGATGTACCATTCACTTCCATAGTATTTCTTCCTGTAGCACAGAAGTCAATGGGTGCCGTCAACGGTTCGGCTCTCAAAAAAACATCTTCTTTAGTGTTCAACAGAAAAAAAAAAAAACACTTGTTCAGGCTGAGGAAGAGTAAACGATCGCAGGATTGATTGTTTGATTCCTCTCAACAAACAATACAGTTATATGAGTGTTAATCTAAACTGTGTTTGAATATAAGCACTTTGTGTGTGAAGACATTTGTCAATCAACCAATCAGCTTGTCACTCGATTTCAGAGCCGCTAACTAGAATAAGATCACAGCTACTTTTAATTTCAGTATAAATATGGAGTTGAACACAAGGCTTGATGAACTAATACTTTGATAAAGATAAAGCATATTTATAATCATCAAGGCTCCTGCAGACGTATGTCTTAGGAAGATTGTCCAGGGTTTATTTTTTACTCTTTTCTTTTACCTGCCACCGTTCGACTCGGACACAAACACAAGATATTTTAATTTGATGAAGGTCATGGTGTTCTTCTTCAAAATATATTCTCTTAATAGTTCATTCTATTCCTCGCCCTTTGGCAGATATCTTTGCTTGTGTTAAGAGAATGAATGTTATTCTGCAGTGTCTGGCTCACTCCACTCTCGGATAGTTCTGCCGTCTTTGCTGATCTCCATCCGAACACAGCGTTTGACCTTCTTCACCAGCTCCTGACCGCCATCTCTGATCCTGCGTGCGATCTCAGAGATGTGTGTGTGTGTGTGTGTGTGTGTGCAGACCTGCAGAGACCCGGCTCTGACACAACACATCCATCTGCAGATCTATATACGCTACAGACAGCACCACGTCTCCGCTCTCCTTCACCTAGAGGCCAGAACAGATCAGCCGCTAAACACACACTGAAGGACTAAACACACACACCGAACGCTTCGTCACCTTGCACTGGATGTGAATACCTGTTTCCCTTCCTTCCACATCTCCGTCTGCAGAGACTGTTCCCGGATACACCGGCTTCACGAAACGCACCTGAAGCACAGATCAGGGTTATTAACAGAAATTCATTAATTAGATGATGTGCAATCAATTTGGATGGAGAATAAACATCACTATTATTGTGATAAATGAGAAAAGCATTGAATAGACATTACAGAAAGAATTTTACAAATACATTTTATATTAACCTTTGCATAAATAATACAAATTATAAATAATATTTAAATGATACTTTAAATATGAAACTGCGCCAGTAGGTGGCCGCGAGTGAGTCATTAAATCACTCAGAAATTATTCCGTAATGAAGGAGTCACTGAATCACTGACTGATTCGTTCAAAGCTGTAGATTAATTCAGTAATGAATCACCGCTGTGTGTTTCTCAGCTGTGAAACAGTGCTGCTGGAGTGAAATTGCTAAACTAAACCATACTTTGGGAGTTCGTAGCGGGTTCGCATATCATTTGAGTCAGTTCGGGAGTTCAAAGAGGGATCGCTAATCATTTGAGTCATTTCGAGAGTTCGTAGCGGGATCGCGAATCATTTGAGTCAGTTCGAGAGTTCGTAGCGGGATCGCGAATCATTTGAGTCATTTCGAGAGTTCGTAGCGGGAGCGCGAATCATTTGAGTCATTTCGAGAGTTCGTAGCGGGAGCGGCGAATCATTTGAGTCATTTCGAGAGTTCGTAGCGGGAGCGCGAATCATTTGAGTCATTTCGAGAGTTCGTAGCGGGAGCGCGAATCATTTGAGTCATTTCGAGAGTTCGTAGCGGGAGCGCGAATCATTTGAGTCATTTCGAGAGTTCGTAGCGGGAGCGCGAATCATTTGAGTCATTTCGAGAGTTCGTAGCGGGAGCGCGAATCATTTGAGTCATTTCGAGAGTTCGTAGCGGGAGCGCGAATCATTTGAGTCATTTCGAGAGTTCATAGCGTTAGGGAACATCCAGGTGGACACACACACACACACACACACACACACACACACACGGTGTCCAAACAACATCAAGGTCTTTATAAACTGTTACAGCACTTACTCAGATTGACAAGATTGCAGTTTGAAGTTTAGGAATTAGTTTTATTAATTTTTTTTAATGTTTATGTCAGTTTTAATAATTTTAGCATTTCAACTTTTTTGAAAAAAAAAAGAAGCTTTAATTCAATTACAGAAAACTGTTTTTAGTAGTTTCAGTCTTAGTTAACAACAATGACACATAGTTGGTTGCTTTGGGAATGAATTACTAGTTAGGAATAAAAGTTTAACTGTGTGTGCTTATTTTACATATTTATTTTTTTAAATAAAATGTAAAATTAGATATGTTTTGTACGAGTTTCTGTCTTCTGCTGAATGCTAAAAAGATGATGCTTTAAACACCAAACGGTTGATGGTACCCATTCACTTCCATAGTATTTCTTCCTGTAGCACAGAAGCACCACGTCTCCGCTCTCCTTCACCTAGAGCCAGAACAGATCAGCGCTAAACACACACTGAAGGACTAAACACACACACCGAACGCTTCATCACCTTGCACTGGATGTGAATCCTGTTCCCTTCCTTCCACATCTCCGTTTGCAGAGACTGTCCCGGATACACCGGCTTCACGAAACGCACCTGAAGCACAGATCAGGGTTATTAACAGAAATTCATTAATTAGATGATGTGCAATCAATTTGGACGGAGAATAAACATCACTATTATTGTGATAAATGAGAAAAGCATTGAATAGACATTACAGAAAGAATTTTTACAAATACATTTTTATATTAACCTTTGCATAAATAATACAAATTATAAATAATATTGAAATGATACTTTAAATATGAAACTGCGCCAGTAGGTGGCCGCGAGTGAGTCATTAAATCACTCAGAAATTATTCCGTAATGAAGGAGTCACTGAATCACTGACTGATTCGTTCAAAGCTGTAGATTCATTCAGTAATGAATCACCGCTGTGTGGTTCTCAGCTGTGAAACAGTGCTGCTGGTGTGAAATTGCTAAACTAAACCATACTTTGGGAGTTCGTAGCGGGTTCGCAAATCATTTGAGTCAGTTCGGGAGTTCAAAGCGGGATCTCGAATCATTTGAGTCATTTCGAGAGTTCGTAGCGGGATCGCGAATCATTTGAGTCATTTCGAGAGTTCGTAGGGGATCGCGAATCATTTGAGTCATTTCGAGAGTTCGTAGCGGGATCGCGAATCATTTGAGTCATTTCGAGAGTTCGTAGCGGGATCGCGAATCATTTGAGTCATTTCGAGAGTTCGTAGCGGGATCGCGAATCATTTGAGTCATTTCGAGAGTTCGTAGCGGGATCGCGAATCATTTGAGTCATTTCGAGAGTTCGTAGCGGGATCGCGAATCATTTGAGTCATTTCGAGAGTTCGTAGCGGGATCGCGAATCATTTGAGTCATTTCGAGAGTTCGTAGCGGGATCGCGAATCATTTGAGTCATTTCGAGAGTTCGTAGGGGATCCGAATCATTGAGTCATTTCGAGAGTTCGTAGCGGTTAGGGAACATCCAGGTGGACACACACCACACACACACGGTGTCCAAACAACATCAAGGTCTTTATAAACTGTTTCAGCACTTACTCAGATTGACAAGATTGCAGTTTGAAGTTTAGGAATTAGTTTTATTAATTTTTTTAATATTTATGTCAGTTTTAATAATTTTAGCATTTCAACTTTTTTGAAAAAAAAAAGAAGCTTTAATTCAATTACAGAAAACTGTTTTTAGAAGTTTCAGTCTTAGTTAACAACAATGACACATAGTTGGTTGCTTTGGGAATGAATTATTAGTTAGGAATAAAAGTTTAACTGTGTGTGCTTATTTTACATATTTATTTTTTTAAATAAAATGTAAAAATTATATATGTTTTGTACGAGTTTCTGTCTTCTGCTGAATGCTAAAAAGATGATGCTTTAAACACCAAACGGTTGATGGTACCCATTCACTTCCATAGTATTTCTTCCTGTAGCACAGAAGTCAATGGGTGCCGTCAACGGTTCGCTCTCAAAAATCATCTTCTTTAGTGTTCAACAGAAAAAAAAAACACTTGTTCAGGCTGAGGAAGAGTAAACGATCGCAGGATTTGATTGTTTGATTCCTCTCACACAAACAATACAGTTATATGAGTGTTAATCTAAACTGTGTTTGAATATGAAGCACTTTGTGTGTGAAGACATTTGTCAATCAACCAATCAGCTGTCACTCGATTTCAGAGCCGCTAACTAGAATAAGATCACAGCTACTTTTAATTTCAGTATAAATATGGAGTTGAACACAAGGCTTGATGAACTAATACTTTGATAAAGATAAAGCATATTTATAATCATCAAGGCTCCTGCAGACGTATGTCTTAGGAAGATTGTCCAGGGTTTATTTTTTACTCTTTTCTTTTACCTGCCACCGTTCGACTCGGACACAAACACAAGATATTTTAATTTGATGAAGGTCATGGTGTTCTTCTTCAAAATATATTCTCTTAATAGTTCATTCTATTCCTCGCCCCTTTGGCAGATATCTTTGCTTGTGTTAAGAGAATGAATGTTATTCTGCAGTGTCTGGCTCACTCCACTCTCGGATAGTTCTGCCGTCTTTGCTGATCTCCATCCGAACACAGCGTTGACCTTCTTCACCAGCTCCTGACCGCCATCTCTGATCCTGCGTGCGATCTCAGAGATGTGTGTGTGTGTGTGTGTGTGTGCAGACCTGCGGAGACCCGGCTCTGACACACACATCCATCTGCAGATCTATATACGCTCCAGACAGCACCACGTCTCCGCTCTCCTTCACCTAGAGCCAGAACAGATCAGCGCTAAACACACACTGAAGGACTAAACACACACACCGAACGCTTCGTCACCTTGCACTGGATGTGAATCCTGTTCCCTTCCTTCCACATCTCCGTCTGCAGAGATTGTCCCGGATACACCGGCTTCACGAAACGCACATGAAGCACAGATCAGGGTTATTAACAGAAATTCATTAATTAGATGATGTGCAATCAATTTGGATGGAGAATAAACATCACTATTATTGTGATAAATGAGAAAAGCATTGAATAGACATTACAGAAAGAATTTTTACAAATACATTTTTATATTAACCTTTGCATAAATAATACAAATTATAAATAATATTTAAATGATACTTTAAATATGAAACTGCGCCAGTAGGTGGCCGCGAGTGAGTCATTAAATCACTCAGAAATTATTCCGTAATGAAGGAGTCACTGAATCACTGACTGATTCGTTCAAAGCTGTAGATTAATTCAGTAATGAATCACCACTGTGTGTTTCTCAGCTGTGAAACAGTGCTGCTGGAGTGAAATTGCTAAACTAAACCATACTTTGGGAGTTCGTAGCGGGTTCGCATATCATTTGAGTCAGTTCGGGAGTTCAAAGAGGGATCGCTAATCATTTGAGTCATTTCGAGAGTTCGTAGCGGGATCGCGAATCATTTGAGTCAGTTCGAGAGTTCGTAGCGGGATCGCGAATCATTTGAGTCATTTCGAGAGTTCGTAGCGGGATCGCGAATCATTTGAGTCATTTCGAGAGTTCGTAGCGGGATCGCGAATCATTTGAGTCATTTCGAGAGTTCGTAGCGGGAGCGCGAATCATTTGAGTCATTTCGAGAGTTCGTAGCGGGAGCGCGAATCATTTGAGTCATTTCGAGAGTTCGTAGCGGGAGCGCGAATCATTTGAGTCATTTCGAGAGTTCGTAGCGGGAGCGCGAATCATTTGAGTCATTTCGAGAGTTCGTAGCGGGAGCGCGAATCATTTGAGTCATTTCGAGAGTTCGTAGCGGGAGCGCGAATCATTTGAGTCATTTCGAGAGTTCGTAGCGGGAGCGCGAATCATTTGAGTCATTTCGAGAGTTCGTAGCGTTAGGGAACATCCAGGTGGACACACACACACACACACACACACACGGTGTCCAAACAACATCAAGGTCTTTATAAACTGTTACAGCACTTACTCAGATTGACAAGATTGCAGTTTGAAGTTTAGGAATTAGTTTTATTAATTTTTTTTAATGTTTATGTCAGTTTTAATAATTTTAGCATTTCAACTTTTTTGAAAAAAAAAAGAAGCTTTAATTCAATTACAGAAAACTGTTTTTAGTAGTTTCAGTCTTAGTTAACAACAATGACACATAGTTGGTTGCTTTGGGAATGAATTACTAGTTAGGAATAAAAGTTTAACTGTGTGTGCTTATTTTACATATTTATTTTTTTAAATAAAATGTAAAAATTAGATATGTTTTGTACGAGTTTCTGTCTTCTGCTGAATGCTAAAAAGATGATGCTTTAAACACCAAACGGTTGATGGTACCCATTCACTTCCATAGTATTTCTTCCTGTAGCACAGAAGCACCACGTCTCCGCTCTCCTTCACCTAGAGCCAGAACAGATCAGCGCTAAACACACACTGAAGGACTAAACACACACACCGAACGCTTCGTCACCTTGCACTGGATGTGAATCCTGTTCCCTTCCTTCCACATCTCCGTCTGCAGAGATTGTCCCGGATACACCGGCTTCACGAAACGCACCTGAAGCACAGATCAGGGTTATTAACAGAAATTCATTAATTAGATGATGTGCAATCAATTTGGACGGAGAATAAACATCACTATTATTGTGATAAATGAGAAAAGCATTGAATAGACATTACAGAAAGAATTTTTACAAATACATTTTTATATTAACCTTTGCATAAATAATACAAATTATAAATAATATTGAAATGATACTTTAAATATGAAACTGCGCCAGTAGGTGGCCGCGAGTGAGTCATTAAATCACTCAGAAATTATTCCGTAATGAAGGAGTCACTGAATCACTGACTGATTCGTTCAAAGCTGTAGATTCATTCAGTAATGAATCACCGCTGTGTGGTTCTCAGCTGTGAAACAGTGCTGCTGGTGTGAAATTGCTAAACTAAACCATACTTTGGGAGTTCGTAGCGGGTTCGCAAATCATTTGAGTCAGTTCGGGAGTTCAAAGCGGGATCTCGAATCATTTGAGTCAGTTCGTGAGTTCGTAGCGGGATCGCGAATCATTTGAGTCATTTCGAGAGTTCGTAGCGCGTTCGCGAATCATTTTAGTCATTTCGAGAGTTCGTAGCGGGGATCGCGAATCATTTGAGTCATTTCGAGAGTTCGTAGCGGGATCGCGAATCATTTGAGTCATTTCGAGAGTTCGTAGCGGGATCGCGAATCATTTGAGTCATTTCGAGAGTTCGTAGCGGGATCGCGAATCATTTGAGTCATTTCGAGAGTTCGTAGCGGTTAGGGAACATCCAGGTGGACACACACACACACACACACACACACACGGTGTCCAAACAACATCAAGGTCTTTATAAACTGTTTCAGCACTTACTCAGATTGACAAGATTGCAGTTTGAAGTTTAGGAATTAGTTTTATTAATTTTTTTAAATATTTATGTCAGTTTTAATAATTTTAGCATTTCAACTTTTTTGAAAAAAAAAAGAAGCTTTAATTCAATTACAGAAAACTGTTTTTAGAAGTTTCAGTCTTAGTTAACAACAATGACACATAGTTGGTTGCTTTGGGAATGAATTATTAGTTAGGAATAAAAGTTTAACTGTGTGTGCTTATTTTACATATTTATTTTTTTAAATAAAATGTAAAAATTATATATGTTTTGTACGAGTTTCTGTCTTCTGCTGAATGCTAAAAAGATGATGCTTTAAACACCAAACGGTTGATGGTACCCATTCACTTCCATAGTATTTCTTCCTGTAGCACAGAAGTCAATGGGTGCCGTCAACGGTTCGCTCTCAAAAAAACATCTTCTTTAGTGTTCAACAGAAAAAAAAAACACTTGTTCAGGCTGAGGAAGAGTAAACGATCGCAGGATTTGATTGTTTGATTCCTCTCACACAAACAATACAGTTATATGAGTGTTAATCTAAACTGTGTTTGAATATGAAGCACTTTGTGTGTGAAGACATTTGTCAATCAACCAATCAGCTGTCACTCGATTTCAGAGCCGCTAACTAGAATAAGATCACAGCTACTTTTAATTTCAGTATAAATATGGAGTTGAACACAAGGCTTGATGAACTAATACTTTGATAAAGATAAAGCATATTTATAATCATCAAGGCTCCTGCAGACGTATGTCTTAGGAAGATTGTCCAGGGTTTATTTTTTACTCTTTTCTTTTACCTGCCACCGTTCGACTCGGACACAAACACAAGATATTTTAATTTGATGAAGGTCATGGTGTTCTTCTTCAAAATATATTCTCTTAATAGTTCATTCTATTCCTCGCCCCTTTGGCAGATATCTTTGCTTGTGTTAAGAGAATGAATGTTATTCTGCAGTGTCTGGCTCACTCCACTCTCGGATAGTTCTGCCGTCTTTGCTGATCTCCATCCGAACACAGCGTTGACCTTCTTCACCAGCTCCTGACCGCCATCTCTGATCCTGCGTGCGATCTCAGAGATGTGTGTGTGTGTGTGTGTGTGTGTGCAGACCTGCGGAGACCCGGCTCTGACACACACATCCATCTGCAGATCTATATACGCTCCAGACAGCACCACGTCTCCGCTCTCCTTCACCTAGAGCCAGAACAGATCAGCGCTAAACACACACTGAAGGACTAAACACACACACCGAACGCTTCGTCACCTTGCACTGGATGTGAATCCTGTTCCCTTCCTTCCACATCTCCGTCTGCAGAGATTGTCCCGGATACACCGGCTTCACGAAACGCACATGAAGCACAGATCAGGGTTATTAACAGAAATTCATTAATTAGATGATGTGCAATCAATTTGGATGGAGAATAAACATCACTATTATTGTGATAAATGAGAAAAGCATTGAATAGACATTACAGAAAGAATTTTTACAAATACATTTTTATATTAACCTTTGCATAAATAATACAAATTATAAATAATATTTAAATGATACTTTAAATATGAAACTGCGCCAGTAGGTGGCCGCGAGTGAGTCATTAAATCACTCAGAAATTATTCCGTAATGAAGGAGTCACTGAATCACTGACTGATTCGTTCAAAGCTGTAGATTAATTCAGTAATGAATCACCACTGTGTGTTTCTCAGCTGTGAAACAGTGCTGCTGGAGTGAAATTGCTAAACTAAACCATACTTTGGGAGTTCGTAGCGGGTTCGCATATCATTTGAGTCAGTTCGGGAGTTCAAAGAGGGATCGCTAATCATTTGAGTCATTTCGAGAGTTCGTAGCGGGATCGCGAATCATTTGAGTCAGTTCGAGAGTTCGTAGCGGGATCGCGAATCATTTGAGTCATTTCGAGAGTTCGTAGCGGGATCGCGAATCATTTGAGTCATTTCGAGAGTTCGTAGCGGGAGCGCGAATCATTTGAGTCATTTCGAGAGTTCGTAGCGGGAGCGCGAATCATTTGAGTCATTTCGAGAGTTCGTAGCGGGAGCGCGAATCATTTGAGTCATTTCGAGAGTTCGTAGCGGGAGCGCGAATCATTTGAGTCATTTCGAGAGTTCGTAGCGGGAGCGCGAATCATTTGAGTCATTTCGAGAGTTCGTAGCGGGAGCGCGAATCATTTGAGTCATTTCGAGAGTTCGTAGCGTTAGGGAACATCCAGGTGGACACACACACACACACACACACACACACGGTGTCCAAACAACATCAAGGTCTTTATAAACTGTTACAGCACTTACTCAGATTGACAAGATTGCAGTTTGAAGTTTAGGAATTAGTTTTATTAATTTTTTTTAATGTTTATGTCAGTTTTAATAATTTTAGCATTTCAACTTTTTTGAAAAAAAAAAGAAGCTTTAATTCAATTACAGAAAACTGTTTTTAGTAGTTTCAGTCTTAGTTAACAACAATGACACATAGTTGGTTGCTTTGGGAATGAATTACTAGTTAGGAATAAAAGTTTAACTGTGTGTGCTTATTTTACATATTTATTTTTTTAAATAAAATGTAAAAATTAGATATGTTTTGTACGAGTTTCTGTCTTCTGCTGAATGCTAAAAAGATGATGCTTTAAACACCAAACGGTTGATGGTACCCATTCACTTCCATAGTATTTCTTCCTGTAGCACAGAAGCACCACGTCTCCGCTCTCCTTCACCTAGAGCCAGAACAGATCAGCGCTAAACACACACTGAAGGACTAAACACACACACCGAACGCTTCGTCACCTTGCACTGGATGTGAATCCTGTTCCCTTCCTTCCACATCTCCGTCTGCAGAGATTGTCCCGGATACACCGGCTTCACGAAACGCACCTGAAGCACAGATCAGGGTTATTAACAGAAATTCATTAATTAGATGATGTGCAATCAATTTGGACGGAGAATAAACATCACTATTATTGTGATAAATGAGAAAAGCATTGAATAGACATTACAGAAAGAATTTTTACAAATACATTTTTATATTAACCTTTGCATAAATAATACAAATTATAAATAATATTGAAATGATACTTTAAATATGAAACTGCGCCAGTAGGTGGCCGCGAGTGAGTCATTAAATCACTCAGAAATTATTCCGTAATGAAGGAGTCACTGAATCACTGACTGATTCGTTCAAAGCTGTAGATTAATTCAGTAATGAATCACCACTGTGTGTTTCTCAGCTGTGAAACAGTGCTGCTGGAGTGAAATTGCTAAACTAAACCATACTTTGGGAGTTCGTAGCGGGGTTCGCATATCATTTGAGTCAGTTCGGGAGTTCAAAGGCGTTGGATTCGGTCGAGGGATCATTTGAGTCAGTTCGTGAGTTCGTAGCGGGATCGCGAATCATTTGAGTCATTTCGAGAGTTCGTAGCGCGTTCGCGAATCATTTGAGTCATTTCGAGAGTTCGTAGCGGGATCGCGAATCATTTGAGTCATTTCGAGAGTTCGTAGCGGGATCGCGAATCATTTGAGTCATTTCGAGAGTTCGTAGCGGGATCGCGAATCATTTGAGTCATTTCGAGAGTTCGTAGCGGGATCGCGAATCATTTGAGTCATTTCGAGAGTTCGTAGCGGTTAGGGAACATCCAGGTGGACACACACACACACACACACACACACACACACACGGTGTCCAAACAACATCAAGGTCTTTATAAACTGTTTCAGCACTTACTCAGATTGACAAGATTGCAGTTTGAAGTTTAGGAATTAGTTTTATTAATTTTTTTAAATATTTATGTCAGTTTTAATAATTTTAGCATTTCAACTTTTTTGAAAAAAAAAAGAAGCTTTAATTCAATTACAGAAAACTGTTTTTAGAAGTTTCAGTCTTAGTTAACAACAATGACACATAGTTGGTTGCTTTGGGAATGAATTATTAGTTAGGAATAAAAGTTTAACTGTGTGTGCTTATTTTACATATTTATTTTTTTAAATAAAATGTAAAAATTATATATGTTTTGTACGAGTTTCTGTCTTCTGCTGAATGCTAAAAAGATGATGCTTTAAACACCAAACGGTTGATGGTACCCATTCACTTCCATAGTATTTCTTCCTGTAGCACAGAAGTCAATGGGTGCCGTCAACGGTTCGCTCTCAAAAAAACATCTTCTTTAGTGTTCAACAGAAAAAAAAAAACACTTGTTCAGGCTGAGGAAGAGTAAACGATCGCAGGATTTGATTGTTTGATTCCTCTCACACAAACAATACAGTTATATGAGTGTTAATCTAAACTGTGTTTGAATATGAAGCACTTTGTGTGTGAAGACATTTGTCAATCAACCAATCAGCTGTCACTCGATTTCAGAGCCGCTAACTAGAATAAGATCACAGCTACTTTTAATTTCAGTATAAATATGGAGTTGAACACAAGGCTTGATGAACTAATACTTTGATAAAGATAAAGCATATTTATAATCATCAAGGCTCCTGCAGACGTATGTCTTAGGAAGATTGTCCAGGGTTTATTTTTTACTCTTTTCTTTTACCTGCCACCGTTCGACTCGGACACAAACACAAGATATTTTAATTTGATGAAGGTCATGGTGTTCTTCTTCAAAATATATTCTCTTAATAGTTCATTCTATTCCTCGCCCCTTTGGCAGATATCTTTGCTTGTGTTAAGAGAATGAATGTTATTCTGCAGTGTCTGGCTCACTCCACTCTCGGATAGTTCTGCCGTCTTTGCTGATCTCCATCCGAACACAGCGTTGACCTTCTTCACCAGCTCCTGACCGCCATCTCTGATCCTGCGTGCGATCTCAGAGATGTGTGTGTGTGTGTGTGTGTGTGTGCAGACCTGCGGAGACCCGGCTCTGACACACACATCCATCTGCAGATCTATATACGCTCCAGACAGCACCACGTCTCCGCTCTCCTTCACCTAGAGCCAGAACAGATCAGCGCTAAACACACACTGAAGGACTAAACACACACACCGAACGCTTCGTCACCTTGCACTGGATGTGAATCCTGTTCCCTTCCTTCCACATCTCCGTCTGCAGAGATTGTCCCGGATACACCGGCTTCACGAAACGCACATGAAGCACAGATCAGGGTTATTAACAGAAATTCATTAATTAGATGATGTGCAATCAATTTGGATGGAGAATAAACATCACTATTATTGTGATAAATGAGAAAAGCATTGAATAGACATTACAGAAAGAATTTTTACAAATACATTTTTATATTAACCTTTGCATAAATAATACAAATTATAAATAATATTTAAATGATACTTTAAATATGAAACTGCGCCAGTAGGTGGCCGCGAGTGAGTCATTAAATCACTCAGAAATTATTCCGTAATGAAGGAGTCACTGAATCACTGACTGATTCGTTCAAAGCTGTAGATTAATTCAGTAATGAATCACCACTGTGTGTTTCTCAGCTGTGAAACAGTGCTGCTGGAGTGAAATTGCTAAACTAAACCATACTTTGGGAGTTCGTAGCGGGGTTCGCATATCATTTGAGTCAGTTCGGGAGTTCAAAGAGGGATCGCTAATCATTTGAGTCATTTCGAGAGTTCGTAGCGGGATCGCGAATCATTTGAGTCAGTTCGAGAGTTCGTAGCGGGATCGCGAATCATTTGAGTCATTTCGAGAGTTCGTAGCGGGAGCGCGAATCATTTGAGTCATTTCGAGAGTTCGTAGCGGGGAGCGCGAATCATTTGAGTCATTTCGAGAGTTCGTAGCGGGAGCGCGAATCATTTGAGTCATTTCGAGAGTTCGTAGCGGGGAGCGCGAATCATTTGAGTCATTTCGAGAGTTCGTAGCGGGAGCGCGAATCATTTGAGTCATTTCGAGAGTTCGTAGCGGGAGCGCGAATCATTTGAGTCATTTCGAGAGTTCGTAGCGTTAGGGAACATCCAGGTGGACACACACACACACACACACACACACGGTGTCCAAACAACATCAAGGTCTTTATAAACTGTTACAGCACTTACTCAGATTGACAAGATTGCAGTTTGAAGTTTAGGAATTAGTTTTATTAATTTTTTTTAATGTTTATGTCAGTTTTAATAATTTTAGCATTTCAACTTTTTTGAAAAAAAAAAGAAGCTTTAATTCAATTACAGAAAACTGTTTTTAGTAGTTTCAGTCTTAGTTAACAACAATGACACATAGTTGGTTGCTTTGGGAATGAATTACTAGTTAGGAATAAAAGTTTAACTGTGTGTGCTTATTTTACATATTTATTTTTTTAAATAAAATGTAAAAATTAGATATGTTTTGTACGAGTTTCTGTCTTCTGCTGAATGCTAAAAAGATGATGCTTTAAACACCAAACGGTTGATGGTACCCATTCACTTCCATAGTATTTCTTCCTGTAGCACAGAAGCACCACGTCTCCGCTCTCCTTCACCTAGAGCCAGAACAGATCAGCGCTAAACACACACTGAAGGACTAAACACACACACCGAACGCTTCGTCACCTTGCACTGGATGTGAATCCTGTTCCCTTCCTTCCACATCTCCGTCTGCAGAGATTGTCCCGGATACACCGGCTTCACGAAACGCACCTGAAGCACAGATCAGGGTTATTAACAGAAATTCATTAATTAGATGATGTGCAATCAATTTGGACGGAGAATAAACATCACTATTATTGTGATAAATGAGAAAAGCATTGAATAGACATTACAGAAAGAATTTTTACAAATACATTTTTATATTAACCTTTGCATAAATAATACAAATTATAAATAATATTGAAATGATACTTTAAATATGAAACTGCGCCAGTAGGTGGCCGCGAGTGAGTCATTAAATCACTCAGAAATTATTCCGTAATGAAGGAGTCACTGAATCACTGACTGATTCGTTCAAAGCTGTAGATTCATTCAGTAATGAATCACCGCTGTGTGGTTCTCAGCTGTGAAACAGTGCTGCTGGTGTGAAATTGCTAAACTAAACCATACTTTGGGAGTTCGTAGCGGGTTCGCAAATCATTTGAGTCAGTTCGGGAGTTCAAAGCGGGATCTCGAATCATTTGAGT
Source organism: Carassius auratus (assembly GCF_003368295.1). Taxonomy (NCBI): domain Eukaryota; kingdom Metazoa; phylum Chordata; class Actinopteri; order Cypriniformes; family Cyprinidae; genus Carassius; species Carassius auratus. Next base: position 8,479 of record NW_020524116.1, on the reverse strand, counting down.
CAGTTCGTGAGTTCGTAGCGGGATCGCGAATCATTTGAGTCATTTCGAGAGTTCGTAGCGCGTTCGCGAAATCATTTTAGTCATTTCGAGAGTTCGTAGCGGGATCGCGAATCATTTGAGTCATTTCGAGAGTTCGTAGCGGGATCGCGAATCATTTGAGTCATTTCGAGAGTTCGTAGCGGGATCGCGAATCATTTGAGTCATTTCGAGAGTTCGTAGCGGGATCGCGAATCATTTGAGTCATTTCGAGAGTTCGTAGCGGTTAGGGAACATCCAGGTGGACACACACACACACACACACACACACACACACACACGGTGTCCAAACAACATCAAGGTCTTTATAAACTGTTTCAGCACTTACTCAGATTGACAAGATTGCAGTTTGAAGTTTAGGAATTAGTTTTATTAATTTTTTTAAATATTTATGTCAGTTTTAATAATTTTAGCATTTCAACTTTTTTGAAAAAAAAAAGAAGCTTTAATTCAATTACAGAAAACTGTTTTTAGAAGTTTCAGTCTTAGTTAACAACAATGACACATAGTTGGTTGCTTTGGGAATGAATTATTAGTTAGGAATAAAAGTTTAACTGTGTGTGCTTATTTTACATATTTATTTTTTTAAATAAAATGTAAAAATTATATATGTTTTGTACGAGTTTCTGTCTTCTGCTGAATGCTAAAAAGATGATGCTTTAAACACCAAACGGTTGATGGTACCCATTCACTTCCATAGTATTTCTTCCTGTAGCACAGAAGTCAATGGGTGCCGTCAACGGTTCGCTCTCAAAAAAACATCTTCTTTAGTGTTCAACAGAAAAAAAAAACACTTGTTCAGGCTGAGGAAGAGTAAACGATCGCAGGATTTGATTGTTTGATTCCTCTCACACAAACAATACAGTTATATGAGTGTTAATCTAAACTGTGTTTGAATATGAAGCACTTTGTGTGTGAAGACATTTGTCAATCAACCAATCAGCTGTCACTCGATTTCAGAGCCGCTAACTAGAATAAGATCACAGCTACTTTTAATTTCAGTATAAATATGGAGTTGAACACAAGGCTTGATGAACTAATACTTTGATAAAGATAAAGCATATTTATAATCATCAAGGCTCCTGCAGACGTATGTCTTAGGAAGATTGTCCAGGGTTTATTTTTTACTCTTTTCTTTTACCTGCCACCGTTCGACTCGGACACAAACACAAGATATTTTAATTTGATGAAGGTCATGGTGTTCTTCTTCAAAATATATTCTCTTAATAGTTCATTCTATTCCTCGCCCCTTTGGCAGATATCTTTGCTTGTGTTAAGAGAATGAATGTTATTCTGCAGTGTCTGGCTCACTCCACTCTCGGATAGTTCTGCCGTCTTTGCTGATCTCCATCCGAACACAGCGTTGACCTTCTTCACCAGCTCCTGACCGCCATCTCTGATCCTGCGTGCGATCTCAGAGATGTGTGTGTGTGTGTGTGTGTGTGTGCAGACCTGCGGAGACCCGGCTCTGACACACACATCCATCTGCAGATCTATATACGCTCCAGACAGCACCACGTCTCCGCTCTCCTTCACCTAGAGCCAGAACAGATCAGCGCTAAACACACACTGAAGGACTAAACACACACACCAAACGCTTCGTCACCTTGCACTGGATGTGAATCCTGTTCCCTTCCTTCCACATCTCCGTCTGCAGAGATTGTCCCGGATACACCGGCTTCACGAAACGCACATGAAGCACAGATCAGGGTTATTAACAGAAATTCATTAATTAGATGATGTGCAATCAATTTGGATGGAGAATAAACATCACTATTATTGTGATAAATGAGAAAAGCATTGAATAGACATTACAGAAAGAATTTTTACAAATACATTTTTATATTAACCTTTGCATAAATAATACAAATTATAAATAATATTTAAATGATACTTTAAATATGAAACTGCGCCAGTAGGTGGCCGCGAGTGAGTCATTAAATCACTCAGAAATTATTCCGTAATGAAGGAGTCACTGAATCACTGACTGATTCGTTCAAAGCTGTAGATTAATTCAGTAATGAATCACCACTGTGTGTTTCTCAGCTGTGAAACAGTGCTGCTGGAGTGAAATTGCTAAACTAAACCATACTTTGGGAGTTCGTAGCGGGGTTCGCATATCATTTGAGTCAGTTCGGGAGTTCAAAGAGGGATCGCTAATCATTTGAGTCATTTCGAGAGTTCGTAGCGGGATCGCGAATCATTTGAGTCAGTTCGAGAGTTCGTAGCGGGATCGCGAATCATTTGAGTCATTTCGAGAGTTCGTAGCGGGATCGCGAATCATTTGAGTCATTTCGAGAGTTCGTAGCGGGAGCGCGAATCATTTGAGTCATTTCGAGAGTTCGTAGCGGGAGCGCGAATCATTTGAGTCATTTCGAGAGTTCGTAGCGGGAGCGCGAATCATTTGAGTCATTTCGAGAGTTCGTAGCGGGAGCGCGAATCATTTGAGTCATTTCGAGAGTTCGTAGCGGGAGCGCGAATCATTTGAGTCATTTCGAGAGTTCGTAGCGGGAGCGCGAATCATTTGAGTCATTTCGAGAGTTCGTAGCGTTAGGGAACATCCAGGTGGACACACACACACACACACACACACACACACGGTGTCCAAACAACATCAAGGTCTTTATAAACTGTTACAGCACTTACTCAGATTGACAAGATTGCAGTTTGAAGTTTAGGAATTAGTTTTATTAATTTTTTTTAATGTTTATGTCAGTTTTAATAATTTTAGCATTTCAACTTTTTTGAAAAAAAAAGAAGCTTTAATTCAATTACAGAAAACTGTTTTTAGTAGTTTCAGTCTTAGTTAACAACAATGACACATAGTTGGTTGCTTTGGGAATGAATTACTAGTTAGGAATAAAAGTTTAACTGTGTGTGCTTATTTTACATATTTATTTTTTTAAATAAAATGTAAAAATTAGATATGTTTTGTACGAGTTTCTGTCTTCTGCTGAATGCTAAAAAGATGATGCTTTAAACACCAAACGGTTGATGGTACCCATTCACTTCCATAGTATTTCTTCCTGTAGCACAGAAGCACCACGTCTCCGCTCTCCTTCACCTAGAGCCAGAACAGATCAGCGCTAAACACACACTGAAGGACTAAACACACACACCGAACGCTTCGTCACCTTGCACTGGATGTGAATCCTGTTCCCTTCCTTCCACATCTCCGTCTGCAGAGATTGTCCCGGATACACCGGCTTCACGAAACGCACATGAAGCACAGATCAGGGTTATTAACAGAAATTCATTAATTAGATGATGTGCAATCAATTTGGACGGAGAATAAACATCACTATTATTGTGATAAATGAGAAAAGCATTGAATAGACATTACAGAAAGAATTTTTACAAATACATTTTTATATTAACCTTTGCATAAATAATACAAATTATAAATAATATTGAAATGATACTTTAAATATGAAACTGCGCCAGTAGGTGGCCGCGAGTGAGTCATTAAATCACTCAGAAATTATTCCGTAATGAAGGAGTCACTGAATCACTGACTGATTCGTTCAAAGCTGTAGATTAATTCAGTAATGAATCACCACTGTGTGTTTCTCAGCTGTGAAACAGTGCTGCTGGAGTGAAATTGCTAAACTAAACCATACTTTGGGAGTTCGTAGCGGGGTTCGCATATCATTTGAGTCAGTTCGGGAGTTCAAAGAGGGTTCGCTAATCATTTGAGTCATTTCGAGAGTTCGTAGCGGGATCGCGAATCATTTGAGTCAGTTCGAGAGTTCGTAGCGGGATCGCGAATCATTTGAGTCATTTCGAGAGTTCGTAGCGGGAGCGCGAATCATTTGAGTCATTTCGAGAGTTCGTAGCGGGAGCGCGAATCATTTGAGTCATTTCGAGAGTTCGTAGCGGGAGCGCGAATCATTTGAGTCATTTCGAGAGTTCGTAGCGGGAGCGCGAATCATTTGAGTCATTTCGAGAGTTCGTAGCGGGAGCGCGAATCATTTGAGTCATTTCGAGAGTTCGTAGCGTTAGGGAACATCCAGGTGGACACACACACACACACACACACACACACACACACGGTGTCCAAACAACATCAAGGTCTTTATAAACTGTTACAGCACTTACTCAGATTGACAAGATTGCAGTTTGAAGTTTAGGAATTAGTTTTATTAATTTTTTTTAATGTTTATGTCAGTTTTAATAATTTTAGCATTTCAACTTTTTTGAAAAAAAAAAAGAAGCTTTAATTCAATTACAGAAAACTGTTTTTAGTAGTTTCAGTCTTAGTTAACAACAATGACACATAGTTGGTTGCTTTGGGAATGAATTACTAGTTAGGAATAAAAGTTTAACTGTGTGTGCTTATTTTACATATTTATTTTTTTAAATAAAATGTAAAAATTAGATATGTTTTGTACGAGTTTCTGTCTTCTGCTGAATGCTAAAAAGATGATGCTTTAAACACCAAACGGTTGATGGTACCCATTCACTTCCATAGTATTTCTTCCTGTAGCACAGAAGCACCACGTCTCCGCTCTCCTTCACCTAGAGCCAGAACAGATCAGCGCTAAACACACACTGAAGGACTAAACACACACACCGAACGCTTCGTCACCTTGCACTGGATGTGAATCCTGTTCCCTTCCTTCCACATCTCCGTCTGCAGAGATTGTCCCGGATACACCGGCTTCACGAAACGCACATGAAGCACAGATCAGGGTTATTAACAGAAATTCATTAATTAGATGATGTGCAATCAATTTCGACGGAGAATAAACATCACTATTATTGTGATAAATGAGAAAAGCATTGAATAGACATTACAGAAAGAATTTTTACAAATACATTTTTATATTAACCTTTGCATAAATAATACAAATTATAAATAATATTGAAATGATACTTTAAATATGAAACTGCGCCAGTAGGTGGCCGCGAGTGAGTCATTAAATCACTCAGAAATTATTCCGTAATGAAGGAGTCACTGAATCACTGACTGATTCGTTCAAAGCTGTAGATTAATTCAGTAATGAATCACCACTGTGTGTTTCTCAGCTGTGAAACAGTACTGCTGGAGTGAAATTGCTAAACTAAACCATACTTTGGGAGTTCGTAGCGGGGTTCGCATATCATTTGAGTCAGTTCGGGAGTTCAAAGAGGGATCGCGAATCATTTGAGTCATTTCGAGAGTTCGTAGCGGGATCGCGAATCATTTGAGTCAGTTCGAGAGTTCGTAGCGGGATCGCGAATCATTTGAGTCATTTCGAGAGTTCGTAGCGGGATCGCGAATCATTTGAGTCATTTCGAGAGTTCGTAGCGGGAGCGCGAATCATTTGAGTCATTTCGAGAGTTCGTAGCGGGAGCGCGAATCATTTGAGTCATTTCGAGAGTTCGTAGCGGGAGCGCGAATCATTTGAGTCATTTCGAGAGTTCGTAGCGGGAGCGCGAATCATTTGAGTCATTTCGAGAGTTCGTAGCGGGAGCGCGAATCATTTGAGTCATTTCGAGAGTTCGTAGCGTTAGGGAACATCCAGGTGGACACACACACACACACACACACACACGGTGTCCAAACAACATCAAGGTCTTTATAAACTGTTACAGCACTTACTCAGATTGACAAGATTGCAGTTTGAAGTTTAGGAATTAGTTTTATTAATTTTTTTTAATGTTTATGTCAGTTTTAATAATTTTAGCATTTCAACTTTTTTGAAAAAAAAAAGAAGCTTTAATTCAATTACAGAAAACTGTTTTTAGTAGTTTCAGTCTTAGTTAACAACAATGACACATAGTTGGTTGCTTTGGGAATGAATTACTAGTTAGGAATAAAAGTTTAACTGTGTGTGCTTATTTTACATATTTATTTTTTTAAATAAAATGTAAAAATTAGATATGTTTTGTACGAGTTTCTGTCTTCTGCTGAATGCTAAAAAGATGATGCTTTAAACACCAAACGGTTGATGGTACCCATTCACTTCCATAGTATTTCTTCCTGTAGCACAGAAGCACCACGTCTCCGCTCTCCTTCACCTAGAGCCAGAACAGATCAGCGCTAAACACACACTGAAGGACTAAACACACACACCAAACGCTTCGTCACCTTGCACTGGATGTGAATCCTGTTCCCTTCCTTCCACATCTCCGTCTGCAGAGATTGTCCCGGATACACCGGCTTCACGAAACGCACCTGAAGCACAGATCAGGGTTATTAACAGAAATTCATTAATTAGATGATGTGCAATCAATTTGGACGGAGAATAAACATCACTATTATTGTGATAAATGAGAAAAGCATTGAATAGACATTACAGAAAGAATTTTTACAAATACATTTTTATATTAACCTTTGCATAAATAATACAAATTATAAATAATATTGAAATGATACTTTAAATATGAAACTGCGCCAGTAGGTGGCCGCGAGTGAGTCATTAAATCACTCAGAAATTATTCCGTAATGAAGGAGTCACTGAATCACTGACTGATTCGTTCAAAGCTGTAGATTCATTCAGTAATGAATCACCGCTGTGTGGTTCTCAGCTGTGAAACAGTGCTGCTGGTGTGAAATTGCTAAACTAAACCATACTTTGGGAGTTCGTAGCGGGTTCGCAAATCATTTGAGTCAGTTCGGGAGTTCAAAGCGGGATCTCGAATCATTTGAGTCAGTTCGTGAGTTCGTAGCGGGATCGCGAATCATTTGAGTCATTTCGAGAGTTCGTAGCGCGTTCGCGAATCATTTTAGTCATTTCGAGAGTTCGTAGCGGGATCGCGAATCATTTGAGTCATTTCGAGAGTTCGTAGCGGGATCGCGAATCATTTGAGTCATTTCGAAAGTTCGTAGCGGGATCGCGAATCATTTGAGTCATTTCGAGAGTTCGTAGCGGGATCGCGAATCATTTGAGTCATTTCGAGAGTTCGTAGCGGTTAGGGAACATCCAGGTGGACACACACACACACACACACACACACACACACACACACAGACGGTGTCCAAACAACATCAAGGTCTTTATAAACTGTTTCAGCACTTACTCAGATTGACAAGATTGCAGTTTGAAGTTTAGGAATTAGTTTTATTAATTTTTTTAAATATTTATGTCAGTTTTAATAATTTTAGCATTTCAACTTTTTTGAAAAAAAAAAGAAGCTTTAATTAAATTACAGAAAACTGTTTTTAGAAGTTTCAGTCTTAGTTAACAACAATGACACATAGTTGGTTGCTTTGGGAATGAATTATTAGTTAGGAATAAAAGTTTAACTGTGTGTGCTTATTTTACATATTTATTTTTTTAAATAAAATGTAAAAATTATATATGTTTTGTACGAGTTTCTGTCTTCTGCTGAATGCTAAAAAGATGATGCTTTAAACACCAAACGGTTGATGGTACCCATTCACTTCCATAGTATTTCTTCCTGTAGCACAGACGTCAATGGGTGCCGTCAACGGTTCGCTCTCAAAAAAACATCTTCTTTAGTGTTCAACAGAAAAAAAAAAACACTTGTTCAGGCTGAGGAAGAGTAAACGATCGCAGGATTTGATTGTTTGATTCCTCTCACACAAACAATACAGTTATATGAGTGTTAATCTAAACTGTGTTTGAATATGAAGCACTTTGTGTGTGAAGACATTTGTCAATCAACCAATCAGCTGTCACTCGATTTCAGAGCCGCTAACTAGAATAAGATCACAGCTACTTTTAATTTCAGTATAAATATGGAGTTGAACACAAGGCTTGATGAACTAATACTTTGATAAAGATAAAGCATATTTATAATCATCAAGGCTCCTGCAGACGTATGTCTTAGGAAGATTGTCCAGGGTTTATTTTTTACTCTTTTCTTTTACCTGCCACCGTTCGACTCGGACACAAACACAAGATATGTTAATTTGATGAAGGTCATGGTGTTCTTCTTCAAAATATATTCTCTTAATAGTTCATTCTATTCCTCGCCCCTTTGGCAGATATCTTTGCTTGTGTTAAGAGAATGAATGTTATTCTGCAGTGTCTGGCTCACTCCACTCTCGGATAGTTCTGCCGTCTTTGCTGATCTCCATCCGAACACAGCGTTGACCTTCTTCACCAGCTCCTGACCGCCATCTCTGATCCTGCGTGCGATCTCAGAGATGTTGTGTGTGTGTGTGTGTGTGTGTGTGCAGACCTGCGGAGACCCGGCTCTGACACACACATCCATCTGCAGATCTATATACGCTCCCAGCACCACGTCTCCGCTCTCCTTCACCTAGAGCCAGAACAGATCAGCGCTAAACACACACTGAAGGACTAAACACACACACCAAACGCTTCGTCACCTTGCACTGGATGTGAATCCTGTTCCCTTCCTTCCACATCTCCGTCTGCAGAGATTGTCCCGATACACCGGCTTCACGAAACGCACATGAAGCACAGATCAGGGTTATTAACAGAAATTCATTAATTAGATGATGTGCAATCAATTTGGATGGAGAATA